>NC_143484.1:35166801-35335794 GCF_027475165.1 Benincasa hispida | reverse complement strand
AACAAAAGTCTAAGATGCAAAATTACAATTTTAAGTGATTTCTTATCAGAGGTACATAATAAAAAACTTAGAAGTGGAGGACCAAAGAGGAAAGGATGATAAGAATTTTGCATACTCGTAAAAACTAAAGAAATATGGTTGTATATGTCAAAACTCTTTGATATCCCTCTAATCAATTTATACATAGTTATGCTGAACATAAAAGTTTCACCCTAATAACATTTTTCTTCTTGACTTTAACACCAGAAGACTCTCATTAAGGATCTAAATCCTTTTTATCATTATGGGAGGGATCATGAGAGGGGCAAGAGAAGAACTCACTTGAGAAAGGTTTCAACAACTAAAGTTAACTAAATTCACAATCATTAAAACTCCATATATATATATACACACACACACAATTTAAACTCACCCGGGGATTCCAATCACACAAGGAAGAATGAACAATGGAAGCTTCATAACTTTGAGGTATTTAAACTAAATATTTCAACATTGAAAAGGTTGAATGTAATAATAAAAGTTAATTCTCAGAAAAGAGGTTTCTAAAGTTCGTCTATAAGAACTCAGAATCATTTACTGGTCCGCCTTTCCAAAAATGAACAGCTAACCGTGGTTGTGTGGTTGACCATTGACAGATACACGCTCCCATGACTTTTCTGCGATCTTCACTATTGCAGTAGTAACCTGCAAAATTAATTACACATATTAGAGATCATCTTTGAATTTCTCAACCTTTAGCACCAACTAATCCAAAAACGATCCAAAACGTGTGCCCCCCATGTACAATGAGGAGGAGAAAGGGATATGAGCAGAAGAAAAGACGAAAAATAAAGACGTCTGAAAGGAGCAGGAAACATCATTTTCTGAAAGTTCGTGGGTAGATGTTTACTCTATCCTGGCAATATGCAACTAATTCAGTGGACTGATTATTATTCAGTAGAGCATTTATCTGGAGAACATCTCAATGGGCCATGTAGATGTGAAGGACAAATATAATGCTATGGCTATATTTAATGCATGTTTATATTATTAAAAACAAAATATACAGTCTAAAGAGATCTAGAATAGCAGACTGAGCATTTTTTTACCGCTATGGCTATATGTAATGCATGTTCGTAATATTAAAAACAAAATATATAGTCTAAAGAGATCTAGAATAGCAGACTCAGCAGTTTTTTACCGCTTGAAGAACAAGGTTTTTTTATACAGAAAGCAGGTAGGTAATCCACCAAAAAAAAACCCACAAAGTATGCAGAGCATCACTAATTGCAGGAACTTGACAAAACATTTTCAAGAACCTAATTTTTCTATATGGTTAAAAATGAACTAGTTTGAATTGAGAATACAATGGCCACTTGAACAGTAAAAATTATGCCATCTTTATGAAACCTGAGGTGTAGCAAGTAAAAACAAGTACAATGAGTTCCTCAATGGATTATTAAGTGATGTGCTGCAAGAGAATAAAATAGTAGGAATTTTTTCCCCCCGTTAAATTGCTGATGCGAGAAAAGATCTGCTATGGTGAAGGCACAAGCCAAGTGTAAGTTACAATGAGCAAAGTAATATAACTTTAATGTTGAAGGGTATGGATCTTGCAACCTCCAACAAAAACATGTGAGAGCTAAAGTGAAGTTCTAGAAGTGGTTAGATGATCATGCAAGTGTTATGAAATGGAGATAACTAGTACTTTCAATTTCTTACCTGCTCCATGTAGTAGGTGGATATGGAGCGGGCGAGAAGTTATTTTGGTTGATGTAATGTGAGTATACTGGGTAGATAAAAGACAAGCACATTAAAACTGCAAAACTATGTTTACTTTACACCAATTAAGACTTTGCACCAAATCACCACCTCTGACTTATCACAAATCCAACTTACAACTTCACCAATTGCCAACCTGCATAGGTGTCACTATACTGGCCCGGATATAATTAGGAATACAAGTTTAAACATGGGGTTTACCTGCTTGTAATACAAGGTGAAGTGCTTGGCAAGAAGAATTGCAAAATCTTCCACTGAAATTTGATCAGAACATTCCTTGGCTTTTGCATATACCTGAAGAAATCAAATCCATTGATTTTGAACCGTAAAGCGAGTAACAGTATCAGAATTTAAAACCACAAAAGTAAGAGTAATAGTATTAGTACCAAAAAAAAAAGTGTGAGAACCAAAAATTGCAAGTATGATCCGCTATGATAAAAACACAGAAGGGTAAGATAGTCTCTCGTCCAAGATTCACTTCCCACTGCATTTCCTCATGGCTGGACTAACAGAGTTTTGTTTTTAAAATAATAACTTTCCCATTGTTGATATTATAATTAAATTTACCTTCACCCATCAACTTAAACTTTTAGGTCAATTGGTGATTTAAGATAATATCAAAGCAGGTGGTCCAAGGTGTCCTGTGTTCAAACCCTGCAACGTTGTTTTTCCCCCAATTAATATTTATTTCCACTTGTTTGACTCTTCTTCATATCTCAAAGCCCACAAGTGAGGGAGAGTGTTGACATTATAATTAAATTTCTTTCACCCATCAACTCAAGCTTTTAGGTCAATGGGTGATTTAAGACCCATCTTTAACCACCACACTGTCAAACTAACCACTCACTTTTTATCATTAAAACGTAAACTAGTTTTGCGCTTTGCTTTGTTTTCCAAATTCAAGATCCAAACCCTGCCTTCAGAAAATCTTCCACTGATGACCCCTCAACTAATTCAGTAAGCTTTTGAAGATCAGAAGTTGGTCGATACCATTTCACTCAAAGCATCAAACCATAAACAACGATCCAAAAAAGAAAATAATAAGGGGGAAAGAGTTGCAGATAGAGCAGAGCAGCAGAATTCTTTTCCCCTACGATTAAAAACTTCCAGATCACCCGACTGGTCTAAGTTGAGCAATTAAAATTTTAATATCCACATAACAAACCTGAAATGAACACGTTCTACCACTAACTATTACTTAGGCAACTATTAACTCAACCAAATAGTCCAAATCAAAATAATAATAATAATCATAGTAACAATACTCCTCACTTCCCTCTTCCTCTTCCCACACGTACACAATCAGATTCACAAGAGACGCAACAATCAAATCATCAAACCAAATAACGATCAATCCAACTATGAGTAGAATAGAAAACAATTACAGTGTTTTTCATAGTATCGGTTGCAACGATATCGGAATTATCATCGCTAACGTATGCAGCGACGCAATCGGAGAGGAGACTGATGCCAACGCTCCATTCGACGATAAAATGGCGGCCGTCTTTGGTCCGCCAAACCCGAGCCACTCGCACTCGTTCCTTGCCGTGCCTCTGCTCGAAGTTCAAGCCATTCACTACGACCACAGCGTCGTCGGGCGCCATGAATGTGGGGCGAAGATCAATTTGGTGCGGTTGAAGGAATTGATTTGGCAGTGATTTGGAAGAAGAAAAGCGGTAATCGGTAATGGTTTTCCAGTGAAGAACATTCAATTACTTGGAGTGGGTAATATATATATATAATTTACAACTACAAGGGAAGTTCCGAACACCGGGTCATGCTTATCAGTTGTTGTGGCATTTACCTATAAAATGTTTTAAATATTACTTTTAAGTAATGATTAGGTCCTCATTTTTTCACACATGAAGATAAATTGTTTAAAATTTATTTTTTTAGAAAAATACAGAATTGTCACATAACGGTTTCTTATCGACGGCCCTTCGATGCAGTCCAATGAGCACCTAAGTATTTTCCTATTGCTTTTTAATCTTTATAATTTTAGTTTTTGTACGTTTTAGATCTTATACTTTTAAATGTACATTTTGATTCCTGTATTTTTCAACTTCAATTCATTTTGTTTCCTAGGTTTACAAAATGTTAGTTTTGGTTCTTGTATTTTTAAAAAATGATCATTTTGGTCTCTTCATTTTCATTTGTAAGGGGTCAAAAGATCATTATTTGAAAGTTCAAGGATCAAAATGAACCAAGGTTAGAAGTAGTATAAGGACCACAATGAACTAAATTTGAGAGTGTAGCTACCAAAATAAACATTTCAAAAGTATAATGACCAAGATGAACCGAAGTAAAAAAACACTGGATCAAAGTAGTATTTAAACCTATGTGAAATTTTTTATACTCAATTTTCACAATCGTAAATTTTGAAAATATGGTTGTAAAACATTTTGTTTGCGTCAGTTAATCTCTCGCACTCTTCCTCTCTCACTTGTATTTGTGCTTGCCGCTTTGGAAAAAAAATGTTAGCAAATAGTTTGTGACATCAATGGAAGGTTATTATTCATTGTTTTCAAACACATTGGGCAAAATACATTTTAGAGGTAAAATTTAAGTCATTTTTACCAAAAAATAAATAAAATATTTATAGTGCATTTTCTATTATTTTGATTATGATATTTAGCCCCAAATTCATGCATAGTACGGTATATAAGACATCAATATTTATTACGAAAATTGATGGTTTGATTCTATTCTACAATTGCTAAACTATAAATAATTTCAAACAGGCCGATGATTTATTAGTCGCAAAACTGAAAAGCTCAAAGCCAATTTCATACCATTTTCATTTTTATTTTGAAATTTAAGTTTGTTTTCTCACCATTTTTTTTCATGGGTTCTGTTTTTTAACCTAAGCATTTGAATCAAATTCTCAAAAGCAAATAAACAAATGGTAATTGAAATTTTTATCTAGACGGATAAATTGAATACTTAAGTAAATATTTTTATACAAAAAACATATGAGTTGTTTTCAAATAAAAAAAAATGAATCAACTTATATAAATATAGTAAAATGTCACTGTCTATCGTAGTAACATTTTATTATATTTAAAAATATTTTGATCAATTTTATCATTTAAAAGAATTATCCAACAAATATTGATATTTGGTTGAGCCGTTATAAAAGAAATCCTATATGTTTCTCAATATGACTGTTCACATGAGGTTTCCGGAGAAACGTGTTTCGTGGAGTTGAACTTGAGTTGGTGTTGATGTTGGAGTTGATTTGATGCGATGTGGTTCGATCTCTAATATTTGATCATCTGATTCTCTCTCAGTTGGGTGAATATGCTTTCCTTTTGGGTGAATATGTTTGACTTGGAGAAGGAAAACACCAAACGTTCTTGAAGTAGAAGTCATTTGTATCTGTCAGAGTATTTGTATCTGTCAGAGTGCAGCTTCAGGAGTCTTGGGAGTCCTTTCCTTTGCTTGTTAGTAAATTCTCTCTGGGTCTTCTGAGTGTAAAAAATGTTGCCTCTACAAATGAAGAGAACTTCTTTATTTATAGAGTTCTCAGGTGGGCTTCGTGGGCTTGGTTGGTCCATGGGCCTGACCCATTGGGCCCAATTAGTTGGTTTTGGGCCTGATCTAGAATTTGGGTCCAATTCAACTTTTTTTTTTTTGTAGTTTGGACTTTAAGCCCAAATAGTAATATCAAATTGGATCAATTTAATCTTATCTGATTCATCCGCGTGACATCATCGAAACTTGTCTTTAATTCAATTCAGGACATGTGTCAACTTCTAATTGGACCCAAAGTCAATGATTCAGAAATTTGTCGTTAATTTAGCAAACGACGTGGTAACTTGTGATTGGTCCAAAATTTCTCATTCAACAAATACCCCTTTTTCGAGATTTATGCACGTATATGGGTGAATGAATCTCGAAAAAAAATGTAATTTGAGATCAAAGTATGATTTTTTTTTTACTCTTTTAATTTGATGCATCATCATGATCAAAATATGAGAATTTAGTTCAAAATTTTGATTTGAAATCTTGTTCGTTTGACACACTTTCGCTAAGTAAACTTTAATTTGAACTAAAGTAGGATTTATGTTCCACTTTAATTGCAAATTTAATTTAACTTAATTCGAATTCAGAATAGAATTTGGGGTGAAATTGAATCTTGATCAATTTTAGTTTGAGATAAAAATTTGGGATATGCTCAACTTTACTTGGAACTGAGTATAGAAACTAAAGTTGATTTAAATTTGAGATAAAATTTGGAATATAGCCAAATTTTGACTTGACATTTTATTCATAACTCAATATCAAGGTTAACCATTCGAATATTGATAAAATTTGGGATATGGCCAAATTTTAATTTGGGACGGATTTGACATTTATCTCACCCGATTTGGCTGGCTTGAATTTAGAATAAAAATTTGGATTAGAGGCTTTAGACTGAGATTTGGAATAACAGTTGATTTTAATTCCAATTTGAATGGAATATGAATTTGAACTTAAATGGAAGAGATTTTGGAGAGCCAACGTATTGGAAGACAACCTTACTAGCGAGATCAGGCCATTACCAGCGATACCAAGCCGTTACTAGCGAGATCAGGCTATTACCAGCGATACCAAATCATTACCAGCAAGATCAGGCCATTACCAGCAATACCAAGCCATTACTAGCGATACCAGGCTATTACCAGCGATACCAAGCCATTACTAGCGATACTAGGCCATTATCAGCGATACCAAGCCATTACTAGCAATACCAGGCCATTACCAGCGATACTAAGTCATCACCAGCGATACCTTACCAACTTCATGGTGATACCCTACCAACTTCACCAGGAACTTAATTTGAGAATCGAATTCGATTCGTTTAACAGCTGAAGAAGGAATGATACTCTGCTGCTGAAGACAAGAAAAAAAAGAGGACGAAGAAGAGTGTAGAAACATAGAAGATCTACATCTTCAAGGTGCTGAAGCAAGTTCATCCAGACATCGGTATTTCCAGCAAGGCCATGGGTATCATGAACAGCTTCATCAACGATATCTTCGAGAATTGGCCAAACAATGTTGTCTTTGAAGGCACCAAGGCGGTGACTAAGTTCAGGAGTTCCTCTCCTTTCATAATCTTCTGTTTGCAGTGCTTGCAATTAGCACGTGAAGTTTGTTGGAGAGAGCGAGATTTTGAGCGAGAAAGTGGGAGAGAGCGAGAGTAGAGAGAGCGAGATTTTAGAAGAGAGTGACACTGGAGAGAGCGAGATTGTGAGCGAGAAAGTAGGAGAGAGCGAGAGTTTGGGGAGAGCGACACTGGAGAGAGCAAGATTGTGAGCGAGAAAGTGGGAGAGAGCGAGATTTTGGGAGAGCATTTTGAGCGAGATTCTCCCCTTTTTATTATTATTATTATTTTTATTAATATATTTTTTTTAATCTCAGGCAGCCGTCTGCTTTTTGGCTAGCGATACCAGCCTTAGCGAGATTTTCTTCTCCATACTGTTGGCTTATGCCAGATTCTCTCAAGTCTTAAGTTCAAAACTCCTCGTCGTTGTTTTCTTCATGGAATGACGTTGGCTTCAAGATTTTCATCCTTCCTTTACGTTAATCTCTTGTTATCTTGAGACGATCAAAAGCAGATGCTGGAAGTTGATCTTTCTTTGATGTGGATATACTTAGCCTTTTGAAGGCTGAAGTTCGAGCAGAAGTAGTCGTTGGACATTGGTCTTCTTCTCCTACCGTGGCCATACTCAATCTTTGAAAAACTGAAGATCGAGCACTTGAAGGCTTAATACGATCGAAGACAGAAGTTCTTTGCTTCATTTCTTTTGAGTCTTTGACTTCTTTAGCAGTCACATGATTGTTGTCGACTTCCACTATGCCGACAGTATGACATGCAATAACTTCTGATACTTTCTCTGGATGATTATTGAGAAAGCTTTTTGGGAGAAATTCTGCCGAAGTTGCCGGCTGTCGGAATTGAGGGGAGTCTTTGTCTTCTTTCTTAGCAGGCTTAGGCTTTCGTGTCATCTTTTTGCCTTTCTTTTTATGAGTCTTTTTTCTTCTTCTATAGCTTCGATAGGAACGCGACTCTTTTTGGGTGGAGTTTGGTTGTCTTCTCTTTCGATGAGTCACTACTATCCACCCTTCGTTGTCATCTTCAAAAAGCTCATCTTTCTTTTCGGAATTTGTTGTTTTAATCTCTTGTTGGAATCGAATAACTATAGGCTCGAATTCTCCAAACTGGATCGGACTTTGTCTTTGAGCATGGGACACAGACAGTATTGGAACATTTGAAGTCACCGCTACTGTAGCGTGATTTGTCTGAGCTACTTCATCCAAATCTAGCTCAATCTTTTTTTCACGAGCCAACTTCATAATTCGTTCCTTCAGCACGAAGCACCTTTCAACTGGGTGACTGATGACCCGATGATACTTGCAGTAGTTAGAATCATCTATTTTTCCTTCTTATTCTGGTCGCTTGCATTCAGGTAGCTGAATAAGTTTCTTCTCTAGTAGTTGCTCCAACATATCTGCCACATCAGAGTCAGGGAATGGATAAACCTTCTCTTGTCGTTCTTTAAGAGTTAGACGACGCTTCTCGCCCTCATTGTACCTTCTTTCAAATTTTGTTTATTTTCCTTTGGAGGAAAATTTTAGCGGGGTCACATGAACGACCATAGATTCTTTTGTGGCACTACCCACGATCTTTTCAGTGCCCTTGGCATCATTTTTGTATTTTCTCCCTTCAGAGACTAGGAAATCTTTAGTTCCCCTATTGGCAATGCTCAGCTCCGTATCATGAGCGCGTGTTGCCAGCTCCTCAAACGTACGAGGTTTTATCCCTTATAGGATATAGAGAAACTCCCAATGCATGCCTTGAGTGTACATCTCCACTGCAGATAATTTAGTAAGTCTATCTTTACAATCCAGACTTAAAGCTCTCCATCGGTTGATGTAATCGATGATTGTCTCTCCCTTCCACTGTTTGGTGTTTGTAAGCTCTATCATGCTAACAATACACCTTGTACTATAGAAGCAGTTCAGGAACTCCCTTTCTAGTTGTTCCCAACTGTCAATCACTTCTGGCTCCAAATCAGTATACCAATCGAAAGCATTTTCTTTCAAGGTACGGATGAACTGCTTGACTAGCTGGTCTCTTCTGGTTCCTGCATTTTCACAGGTTTCAACGAAGTGTGCAACATGTTGTTTTGGATTGCTCTTTCCATCGAACTGCTGGAACTTTAGAGGTTGATACCCAGCTGGCATTCTGAGGTTGTCGATTCTTTTGGTGTATGGCTTGGAGTACATAAAGGAGCTTTGCAATGGTCCTTCGTACTGAGCTCTTATGGAGTTTGTGATCATATTCTGGAGTTGTTGAACTGATAGGGAGGCAACAAAGGTGGATTGTGGTGGCTGACTTTCCTGCAAGACAGTCTTTCCTTTGTCATTGGCTTTTGTAGCTGGGGATTGACTTGATTCAGCAGTATCTCGAGCCTGTATCTGATCTCTTAAAGCAGTGATTTCATGATCCCGCTTCTCTACAGCCTTCATTAAGAGATTTATCTTTACCTCCATCTCTGCCATGGTCGACTCAGTCGTTACGTCAGTCATCATACAGACACTACATCAAAATGTGATTCTTTCTCTGATAGATCAGTAACAGAAGCATAGTTTTCAAATAAGGAATTTTCTCTGATGACGATCCCGCCTTTAAGAAATTCCATCACCTGGCCCCAGATTTCCTCCGTGATGACAGAGCTTATGTAAGTGTTGCTTGCGACAGTAGCTTTAGATGCAACTTTCTTTGGTGCCATATGCAGAATTCTTGACTCGGATGACAAGAGAGAGATGAGAGGTAGAGATATTTGTGTCTTCAAAGGTCTTTTGCAAATGATGAGAGGTAGAGATATTAGCTTTAGATGCAACTTCAGGAGTTTTGGAAGCTTGAAGTAGAAGTCTTGGAAGAGTATTTGTGTCTTCAAAGGTCTTCTTCCTTATAGAAGAGCAGCTTCAGGAGTCTTGGAAGCTTGAAGTAAAAGTCTTGGAAAAGTATTTGTGTCTTCAAAGGTCTTTTGCCTTATAGGAGTGCAGCTTCAGGAGTCTTTCGAGTCCTCTGCTTGTTAGTGAATTCTCTCTGGGTCTTCTAAGTGTAGAAAATGTTGTCCCTACAAATGAAGAGAACTTCTCTATTTATAAAGTTCTCAGGTGGGCTTGGTTGGTCCATGGGTCTGACCCTTGGACCCAATTAGTTGGTTTTGAGCCTGATCTGAAATTTGGGTCCAATTCAACTTTTTTTGTAGTTTGGACTTTAAGCCCAAATAGTAATATCAAATTGGATCAATTTAATCTTATCTGATTCATCCGCGTGACATCATCGAAACTTGTCTTCAATTCAATTCGGGACATGTGTCAATTTCTAGTTGGACCCAAAGTCAATGATTTAGAAATTCATCGTTAATTTAGCAAACGACGTGGTGACTTGTGATTGGTCCAAAATTTCTCATTCAACAATGACATTTTTTTTTTCTTTTCCAAAAAAAAAAAAAAAAAAAAAAAGGAAAAATTGTTGGCAAAAAGTTAATTCTCTGGTGGAGACAAGTGGAGATTTATGTTTACTAGCCATAAAAGAAGTACAAATGCCTTAATTATTCAACAACACCAATATGAAACTATTTGAATGTAAATAGTCCTATTGTAATGCTATTGATGCTTTTTGCTTCCTACTTTACAAACATCAAAGGATCCTAAACAATTTGTTCAAAATTCCTATATAATTTTCCGTTCTAAATACATTAGATTCTTCTTCACCATCTTACAATCACTTTGGATTCTTCCACTTCTCTATGTTCATCCTCATAAAAATGTGTGGGTAAGCATTGTTTTGCGATGCGAAAAGAAACATAGTTCGACTAATATATAATATGCGTACGAGCGAATTTACCATGGATCTAGGGTTCGAACCCCCCATAATTTAAATGAATTTTTATATTTGTGTTACAAAAAGTCATTATGAATATAGACTTAAGTTTGAATCTTTTTGCACGCAGTTTTTTAAAATTATTTTCTTTTTTTATTCTACTATTATATAAACCAAGGATGAAAATATCTATGGATATGTCCATATATCCGTCAATCGAATGGTTCGATATCGATATTAAATATCCATAGATATCTCCAACGTCTTTTATAAATGCTCGTAAACATAAAATATGACATATATTTAGTCCAACATGAATATGATAACTAATAATAATATCCATAACTTAGTTTTTAAAACGACTTAATTATTAATCTAAATAAATTTTATACATTTCATGACTTATAGAAATATCCGTCGATATGATAGTTTATCGATATATCCATAAAAATTGAATTCTCGATATTGATATGTTAATCCTTGATATAAACTATGACAACATGTTTTAATGTGTAGCAAAAAAAAGTAATTACATGTATTACTATTTAATGGTGCAGCAAATTAAAATATATTGAACAAAAATTATTTTTTAAGATTAAATTATACGCTTAATCCTAACATTTAAAAGTTTATATTTATTTGGTCCATAAACTTTGAAAAGTGTACACTTTAACTTTTTAATGGGTATGCATTAAGTTTTATACTTTCAATTTTTTGTCCCATTAATTTTTTAATTTCCTTCGCCGTTAATGGCAGCCGCCACTGCCACTGCCTCTGCCTCTGCCATATATATATATATATATATATATATATATCAAACTTATGAAGTATAGATATTTCATGTGAGGTAAAGAATCAGTATCAGACACGTATCGGATACTGATACTTCCAGATACTTCCCAGATACGTATCTGACACGCGATTTGACGTATCTATTTCTATGCATACTTTTTTTAAGAAAAAAGAGAAAAAAGACAAGTAACTCATCTAATCTTCCCAATCTAAAATTAGGTAACCTATTTAAAAAAACTCGCTACTCGAGTCCAAAACTAAAAGGAAAAAAATTAAATAAATAACGGACCAAACATTAGACTAGAATCATCCAATCTTCATCTTCACATTTGAGTCCCCACAAAGTCCATCAAAATATAAACCATTTGGATATCTTCAATAATAACTTCTTCGTTTATCTTCATACTTCTCCCTCTAATCTTCTTCTTCTTCTTTGTAATATGAGTCACTTTTCTATTGCATTTTATTAACTATTGTACTTCAACATCTTGGATGTTGCTTTTATTGTATTGTATTTTAGTGTTTGTATTATATTTTATGTTATTGTTATTAACTTGTGTTCTAAATTTATCTATATCCTAGATTTTTTTTTTTAAAAAAAATGTATCTTCAACGTATCAGTATCTTCATTTTTTTTAGAATATATATATAAAAAATGACGCATTCTTAGACGTATCTATATCAGAAATTGACGAATTGTCATATTCGATCATATCCGTATCGTGTAACCATATTTGTGTCTGTGCTTCATAGAATCAAACAATATAGCAAAAAAAATTTTTTTAATAAAGTCAACTGAATTTATCCAAAATAATAATAGATCATCCATTTAGAATTCAGATGACCAAAAAAGCGAAAGAAAATTCATGAGAAATTTCTAGTACCAAGTTACTTTTATTCATTACTTGTCATAAAAATAACATTTAAGAATTATGTAAAGTCTAATAAATTAATAAATCTTTAGATGATAGGTCAAATAATCATAATGAGAATAGTAGATATTGTGCTACAAATTTTTTCAAAAATTCAGAATAAACATACTTTTAAATTCTAACATGATTGTTATGCAAAATAAATTATTTGCTTGGAAAAGCTATGCTCCAAATTCCAATCTGTTGTGAATTTGAGGAGCATAAAGAGGCACAACGAGAACACGGAGATGGAGAAAATATAATATAATAATAATATATAATAAATTAAATAAATTAACAAAATATGAAATGAAAAATTCTCTAAATTCTCCACTTTCTCCAATTTTCATAGATTGATCATCAATATGTGTCTTTCAAAACCCACCAAATCCCACTATTTATAGGTAATTTGGCAAGTAGGAGATGAAATACATGGACACTAATAGTGTGTAATCTTGAGACATATGGACAACATATGGCCAATGGACACTAATAATAGACATCTACATTACACCTAATTTAACATATTTATAATACTCCTCCTTAGATGCCTATTATATATGAAATATGCCTCGTTAAAACCTTACAAGGAAAAAATCCTAGTTAAGAAAAAAGAGTATATATTTCATATAATTTGATACTCTTAAAAAGTATATTTACTCTCTCTCATGGAAATATCACTTAAGATCTTTGAGTCACCGCATTCCAATGTTGTGCATCAGTTTTTCAAAGGTTGTGGTAGGTAATGTCTTTGTAAATAAGTCTATTAGGTTATTTTTCGAAGAAATTTGTTGTATAGATCATGAGTATAGAAAAGCTTCGGTGAAATATGTTTTGTTCTATCTCCTTTAGTATATTCTCCTTTGATTTAGGATATACATGTTGTGTTGTCGTCATATAATATCGTTGGAAGATTTTTACTAGAAGACAAACCACATGCTCCACGAATATGTTGAGTCATTGATCTTAGCCACATACATTCCCAACTAGTCTCGTGAATTGCAAGAATTTCAGCATGATTTGAGAAAATGGTTGTTATGGTTTGTTTCATCGCCATGATATTGTAGTACCTCTATATGTGAATAGATAATCTGTTTGAGATCTAGCTTTGTGTAGATCAGATAAATATTCAGAATCTACATAACCAACTAGATCAAAATTTGATTTATTTGAATAAAACAAATCCATGTCAACCATTCCCCGGAGATAACGGATTATATGCTTAATTCCATTCCAATGTCTTTTTGTTAGAGAAAAATTATATGTTGCTAATAAATTTACTGAAAATCAATATCTGGTCTTATATTATTAGTAAGATACATAAGTGCATCAATTGCACTAAGATATGGTACTTCAGAACCAAGAAATTCTTCATTATCATCTCGAGATCGAAATATATCTTTCTTCACATCTAGTGAACGAACTTCAATTGGAATGCTCAATGGATGTGCTTTGTCCATATAGAACCTTTTCAAAATTTTTCTTGTATAAGTTGACTGATGAACAGATATCTCATCTGCTAAATGCTAAATTTGTAAGCCAAGTCCAAAAAAAAAAAAAAAAAATCCAAGATTTTTCATCTCAAATTCTTTGTTAAGATATTCTATTGTCTTTAAAAGCTCTTCAAAAGTTCCAATTATATTTAAGTCATCAATATATACAGTTATAATAGCAAATTCTGATTGTGATTTCTTTATAAAAACACATGGACATATTGGATTGTTTTGATACCCTTCTTTCAACAAATATCCACTCAGAAGATTATACCACATTATTGTTTCAATTCATATAATGACCTCTGTAACTTTATTGAATACAATTCTCGGAAATTTGATTTATATGTTTCAGGTACCTTGAATCCTTCTGGGATTTTCATATAAATAACATTATCAAGAGATCCATATAAATATGTTGTGACTACATCCATAAGATGCATATTCAAATTTTCATACACAGTCAGACCAATTAAATATCTTAATGTAATTGCATCCACCATCGGACATCGAAGAATACGTCTCCTCATAATCAATACCAGGTATTTGTGAAAAGCCTTGTGCAATTAGTCTTGCTTTATATCTTATGACCTCATTATTTTCATTTCTTTTCCTCACAACAAATACTCATTTGTA
The DNA here is from genome assembly GCF_027475165.1 of Benincasa hispida. Classification (NCBI taxonomy): domain Eukaryota; kingdom Viridiplantae; phylum Streptophyta; class Magnoliopsida; order Cucurbitales; family Cucurbitaceae; genus Benincasa; species Benincasa hispida. The sequence goes on along the minus strand of NC_143484.1, from coordinate 35,321,320 downwards.
TCCCACAGGTTTGACACCTTCCGGTGTTCAAACTACTGGTAGAAAAAAACCTGACGTTTTGAAAGTGAGTTTAATTATGTCTCGATTGCTTCTTTCCACTAAAGCCAGTCTTTTCTATGTTAACATTCTTCAACAGATTTTAGTTCAAAAGCCTCATTTTTAGATATAATATTAAGAGCAATATTTTACGCAAAAATGTTGTCAATAACTACATGAGCTTGGTTCTATCTTTTTCTTGTCATGATATAGTTTATTGAAATCTCATTATTATCTTTAGGTATTCCACCTTTCTCATTAGTCATGCCATGGATTTTTTTCATGGGTATTTATATCCTCAACCAAGTCTTCTTGACTATTAATTATTTTTCTTTTTCGAGGATTTTTATCTTTGGAACCCACTGGTCTACCATGTTTCTGGCGTATTCCAAACTTATTAGTGACAACTTGCTGTGTTGGGATTTCAACTTTCGATGAACATTTGCAGTTAGTGTATGTGACTTAGTTTGTTTCTTTGCATCTAATGCATATGTTAACTAATTTGCTATATTTAGCAAATGAATTATATTCTAAACTTCAAGTTCACATTGATCTGTACGGGGATCTAAATAAAACAATAACGATGCATTCAATGTAATTTATTTTTCAAACTTCTTAATTCCTCCCCCTAATGTTAGAAATTTTGTTTCATTAAAATGATAATTAGCAAATCGTACAGTAAATACATCACCTGTTAGGGGTTCAAGATATTTGATAATTGATGGAGAATCATATCCAAAATATATTTCTAACCTTTTTTTTCATTCTAATATGTTGTGGTAGAGCAATTGAAACATATATTGCACATCCAAAAATTCTCATACGGAAAATATTTGGCATTTTTTTTGCTTATGGCCATAAGCTAATTGTAATGACGAATACTTGATAAGCTACTCGCCTAATGCGTACAAGTAACGCTGCATGCAAAATAGCATGTTCCCATATAGATGTAGGAAACTTAACCCTCATAAGCAATAGTCTAGCAATTAACTGCAAATGTCATAATTATGCTAAACCATTTTGTGTATGAACATGAGCTATAGGATATTCAACACTTGTCCCAATTGACATATAATAATTATCAAACATTTGGGATGTAAATTCACTAGTATTATCAAGATGAATAGTCTTAATTGTATAATCAGGAAATTGTGCTCGTAACTTAATTATTTGAACAAGTAATCTTGTAAATGCAAGATTTCGACTTGATAAAAAGTATGAAACTCTTCCAATATACATTTTCCATATGAGACAGTAGATATGCTGTAAAGATACTCCATATTATTTTTCCTATCAGTCTCAATATGATGAATATTATAATGTATATCTCTAAAATTAAGTAAGATTTATCTTCTAGAGAATAATTCATTGTCAATTATAAATTTTATTCCACTAGGAAAAATAATTTTTGTTTTTCCAAACTCTTCAATTAAGTTTACAGAACCTGATATTGTATTGACTTTTGCTTACAACATTGTCAATTTGGAAAAATATTTTACACTTGTAAGTATTGTATGTGTAGTTGCACTATCTGCCAGACATAGATATTTTTTACTCATTTTCAAATCACCTAATATATGAAAATGATCTAGGTTTCTTCATTAAAATAAAATAATTACAATAAGAAAAATAATATTTGGAATATACAAAGGTTAACATCTACTAAAAGGGGAAAAAATGGAGATGAATAAAAAAAATAACATTAAGTCTAGATATTTTCAAAGTCAAAGAAAACACTTGATGTTCTATCAATTCTGCTGATTTTCTCTTCAAGAGATTAAAAAGAAGTCTGCCACATCCAAATTTGTCGTATGGGATGGGTCAAATATGTCATTATTCTGGTATGCAAAATTTATTTCCACATTTTTCTCTTTTTCTTCCGAGATGCTTGATAGAGATCAAATAAGTGTTTTGGCTTACGACAGGTATGTGACCAATATCCAGTCATTTCGCATCGAAAACATTTATTTTCAACACTTTTTGAAATCTTATCTTGTGGAACTTTTCATTTGTGATCATCATTTTGTGTGGTTCTTTTGAAATTTGAATGATTAGAACAACCACCACAAAAATAATAATTATTTCTTCCTTTGCCACAGTCACGACCTTGATCTCGATCTCGACCATGATTATGATTAAAATTCACAACTTTCACTTTAGGGAATGGTGTTGTCCCGGTTGGTCGAGATTCATGATTTTTCATTAATAACTCGTTATTTTGTTCAGTCACGAGAAGACATGAAATTAGTTTAGAATATTGTTTAAAATCTTTCTCTCGATATTGCTAATGCTTGAGCATATCTGAAATATAGAAAAATGTCTTATCTAACATATTGATTTAAAATTTTGGAGTCTCAAGTGCATCCATTTACGACGAGCTTTAGAAAAAAAAATTGTTTTCCGAAGATCACATATTTATGAAATCCATATGTATTTTGGCATAAGTATCCATGAAAAATAATTAATTTCGTTAATATCAAAGACGACAAATTCTAATTTTGTGATTTGTCATTGCAGCACTATCATAAAACTTGTATTTATATTAAAAATTTAATAGATATTAAATATGTAAGATAACGTTAAATTTATTAATTATAACGAAGAGGGAAAAACTGACATACCTTTAATACCTACCTTTAGCGAGAAAAATAATAGGAGTTCGTACTGATAACGTGTTGTGAATTTGAGAAGCACAACGACACATAACAATAATATGGATATGGAGAAAATATAATATAATAATAATAATATATAATAAAATACATAAATAAAATAAAATAAAATATATAAATAAATAAAATAAAATAAGTTAACAAAATATGAAATGAAAATTTCTCTAAATTCTACAATTTCTTCAATTTTCATGGATTGATCATCAATATATGTGTCTTTCTTTCTTTTCTTTCCTTTTTGTTTTTCTTCTTTTGAAGAGAGAAGGAATGTTATTACTGCCTCTTGGGCTAAGATTGATATGTGTGTCTTTATTATTTATCACCGATATGTGTTTTTCAAAATTCACAAAATGTCACTATTTATAAATAATTTGATAAGTAGGAGTGAATTACTTAAACAATAGTAGTGTATAATTTTGAGATACACAGACAACACAATGGATAAGTGATATATGGCCAACCAACATTGATAATGGATATCTACGTTACATTTAATTTAATATATTTATGATACAATCCATATTTTTTAAATTTAAATTATTTTATTCGACATTCCAGCCCATAGTTTTTTTTTTCTTTTTTTCTTAATTTAAATTATTTTATTCGACATTCCAGCCCATAGGTTTTTTTCTTTTTTTTTTTTTTTAGTACAATTCCAACACATAGTTAGATGCTCAATCTTCTCTTTTTTCTTTCTTTCTTTATTTAGTCCAAGGTTGCTGCTTACGTTATACTAGAACAAAAGAGAGCGAATCATTTACGTAATTTATTTTTTAAATATATAGATGGGATGGTTACATTTTAATTAAACAAAAATGTAAAGAAAACCGGTCACATAATAATTATTTATAACGCTGCTGGTTTTTTTTCGTATTACTGTGGGTACTCCCAAATAGGAATGGCAAAAAAACTCAATGGGGCAGGGATTCCCCGATTTGATTGGAGATGGGATCAAATCGGGCGGGGATGGAGACAGTATCCCCGCTCCGACCCCAACCCCGACCCCGACTTCGACCCCGATTAATCCCCGAACCCGAATTTATATATATATTTTTATTCCCTCCCCAGTCCCCTCTCGCTCTCTGCAATCTACAATAAAACATCCCTCTCCTCTCGCTTTCGCTCTCGCTCATCCCTCCCCTCCGTTGAAGTCTTCCACGAAGAATCCCCACGAGGAAACGGGGAATGGGGCCCCACGGGGACCACGTTTCCCCCGACGGAGAATCCCCGCCCCCATCCCCTCCTTCAAATGGTGGGGATGGGGGACAATTTTCCCCACGGGGCCGGGGACGGGGGATGCCCCACCCCCGCCTCGTTGCCAACCCTACTCCCAAATGGAGGAATAAACGTTTAAATTCAGGTTCCGTTTGGTAACTATTTCATTTTTTAATTAAATTTATCTTTTTCATTTTTCATAATAATATGTATTTTTTAAAATATAATAATTGAATTCTTAGCTAATTTTTTTAAAAAAAACATTAAATTAAAACCTCGTTTAGTACCATTTGATCTTTTGTTTTTGGTTTTTCATTTTTTTTTTTTAAATTTAAACATATTATCTCTCAATTTTTTACAATGGTTTTCATATATCTTAGGTAATAGAAGTGAATTTTAAACCAAATTTTATTGATAGAAAGAAATATTGAAAAACAATTTTTTTTCTGTTAGTTTTTAAAATTTTACTTGGTTTTTGAAAATATTAATAGGAAGTAGATAATAAATCAAGAAATTTAGAGGTAAGATTGGTGTTTATAGGCTTAATTTTTAAAAACTAAAAATAAAAAATCAATCGTTATCAAACGGAAGTTTTTAAAATTTAGCTTGAATTTTGAAAACATTAATCTAAAGTAGATAGCAAACCAAGTAATTTAAGGATGAGAGAATTCGGACGATAAACCTTTTAGTCATTGACAAATGATATATATCACTTGTTATGCTCTGGTTAGTACTCATAAAATTGAAGACAAATAATTATAAAAATTTGAATCAATCAAATTTTAAATTAAACATGAAAAAAAATAAATTTGAAATCCAAAAATGACAATTTTTAAGAAAGTTTATATTATTTTCAAACCTTTAATGATGGTTAGTTAATAGGTAAGTATTATCCTTTTATATTGGTCTTTTTTGCATTTAATTTGTTCTTTCTGTTTCTTATTAAAAATATTTGGCACGTTAGATTGATTGAAAATTGATTCTCATTCATAATAGTCTCTCGTTATTATTGTTTTTTACACAAAATCCAAATCAAACTTAAATCAAGTTATATATTTGGAACAAAAAGTGACCAATAAGTTACGAAGTCTATCAAATTGTGAATTCTTAAGCCTCACATGTAAGAAGTTAATAAAATATAAAATTGACGTTCTTTTAGTAGTAGAACCTACAAACTCCTTAGACTAAACAATGTATTTTCAAATTATATGAGTTTTTTGGCGACGATTTGGATATTTTACATTTTGATATGGCATGTAAAGTTGGGTCAGGTCTGATTTGTTTCGATGGGATTATTGGATTTCATTCAGGAGCGATTTTGGCTTCATTATATGGGTACAGAAATACAACGCATATATTGGCTAAGCTGAATGCATTTGAATTACTTTTCTTTCTTTGTTGGTTATAGAGGTTAGTTGTTTGCAATGCTTCTATTGTTGATGTCAAATTTTGGTCAATAAAAAATATTGCTGGTATAAGAGAACTAAATAATGGAGGAGAAGTTAGAAGTTCTTAGATACTTCATATGGAGCAATAAGGTGTATTTATAGGGGATTTGATTTATGGTTTTGTTGGATGAAAAAATATTTTTAAAAAAATCAAAAGAGAACCAACCTTTGGTTGGAGAATCCCACTTTCGAAAATTTTGAAAAGGAAGTTTCTCTTTTTTACTCCAACTTTGGTCTATGGGGGAGTGAGGAGATAGACCAACGTGGGTTCGGTGGATGTCCCACACGTCCACCGTCAGAAGCGTGTGTGTTCCAATCGGTAACGGTGCATTTCTGTTTGGGTTTTCTTTGTTTTGGCTCTTTGTTTTAAAGAGAACGAGCTCCGCGACTCAGCCTATAACGAGCTTTTTTTTTGCAGGTTTCGTTCTTTACCCGACCGTCGTTTCCTGTTTACGGCTGTCCTGTTCGTCGTTTGAGGGTCTTCCCGTATACAACATGTTTACTTAGCCCTATTAAGATTAGAATATGTGTTTCCTAATCCCAAATAAATTAAGATAAAATCTTGTTTTATTTTAACTTATATCTATCTTATCTTTATTTTGGATTTATTTAAAATTCACACACAATACCTATGATAACATGAAAAAGAATCAAACCTCAAGGTTGTACGAGTAATGGTGGCGCACACCTTTTTCTTTGTTGGTGGTACATTTAAATTAATGAAACAAGCCAGATTTGATCAGCAGCATTTAAGTATGCAGACCTGTACACGTGATAATATCAATACTATATATCCATATCTAATCTTATCTTACTATATTAAATGGGTGTATAAATGGAAAATTTTTTACTTCTCACTTTGTCCTCCATTTTTTAACAAATACTCTTTATACCCTTATATTTCCTCTCTCTTTCAACCAAAGATTAATTACTTAAACACTATAATATATAGAATGTTAAAAAAAAAACTCGATAATCTGAAAAAATCCATTTGGATTGAGTTAGATTATAAACTCTTTTGGGTTGAGTTGGATTCAAATAAATGAAAACTTTATCGGTTGGATTGGTTCATAGATCACCTAAAATAATCCAAACTAACTCGAACCAACCTGATTTTATTATTAACTTATTATTTTTTTGCTTATGTACAATTAGATAGACATATATCTATTTTAGTTTTTTTTAATTCTATCAATTTTTTTTTATAATTTATTCTTCAATAACTCTTAAAAATAATTTTTTGACATTTTAAAAAAAATTATAAATTATATAAATTGAAATTGAGTTGTCAATCTTAATTTACGTATTAACATTTTACTTTTTTTTATAAAAAAAAAAATTAAATAAATGACTCCAGTAATCCAACCCAACCCAATCCAACTCAAATGTTTCATGATTAGGTTGGATCATTATTTAATAAAAATTATTTGAATTGAAGAAATTTACCATGCGAATAATTGAAGTAAGTCTAAAATTCCTTCAACCAAACTTATCCCACGAACCCCGATAACCATGGAACCACCGCCGTGGACGAGCAACGAAACGAAAATTTATTTGGGTACCATGGTAAATTTTCACGGTAATCGGAACTCATCTTGCCGGAAAATCACCCATCCCACCGCCGCCGCGTGCCGTCCCTTGAACTCCATGCCGGTTTATGAGTCCAATGGTTTTTCTGAGAACATTATCACATTATCACACATTCTAATGTTCACTAGACATATTGGACATATGGGTTTTGCAAAAAAGGAAAGAAGGAAATTTGAGAACTGTAAAAGATGATAGTTCAGGCTCACGACTAGAATTGGAAGAGAGATCTTTGCATTGAAAATCGAAATAAGAAGAAGTTGAGAATTGAAAGATGGAAGATGAACCTAGAAAGAAGAAAAGATTGAGAAAAAAAAAAAATTGTTAAAAGAGGTAGAGAAACATGGAAGTAGGGTTGTCATTCCAACCGCAAAAACCTAACCGTTTTTAAAAATCGAATCGAAAATTGGGTGAAACTGAAAAATGCAGTTTTAATTAGTTTGAAGAAATATTGAAACCGAATTAATTCGGTTCGATTTGATTTCAATTTTAAACATCGAACCGAACCGTTTTTAACTAATATATATATAATAAAACTGAAATGTTCTTAATTTAAAGAATAAAACTGAATTGAAAATCGAACCGAATCAAATCGTTTTTAATTAAAAAATATAACAGAATTTTCAAAAATACTAAAATCGAAATTCAAAATTATAACTAGTTTCAAATGCAATAAAAATAATAAATTTAAATTTAAAATAACATATAAACATGTATATTGTAAAATTCAAAATTCAAAATTAAAAAAAATATATTTAAATAACATATTGAAAATTATCCATTTAAATATCAAAATAATATATAAATTTAAATATCAAAAAATTCAAAATTCAAAATTAAATTAAACATAAAAATATAAAAAAATTAATAAAGAAAAAATATAGAGGAAATGTAAAAGAAAAAATATAGAGGAAATGTAAAAGAAAAAATATAGAAGAAATATAAAAGAAAAAATAAGAAAGAAAGAAATGTAAAAGAGATATAGCCAAATTAATATAGAAAAAATGAAATATTAAAAAAAAAAAAAAAAACAAAAAACAAAATAAAATTGTACTCCTTAGGAATAGAATCCAAGAACTTAAGAAGAAGCTTCAGCACGTCTCACTACCAACCAGTTAAGCTAACATTTTGTATTATAATAGGAACGAAATTTAAAAAACTATTTTCGGTAGTTCCTCAAATTTGATCCCATTTTTTTTAAAAAAATTCAAATTTTAGAAACAATAAATGTAAAAAATTATCGAATATATCAGTTCTTAAAAAAAATGAGAAATAAAAATAGGAAACAAGAAATGGAAATGTGATCAAATGGGTCCTAAACCATTGTTGTTTTCGTAAGAGTGCGAGTGGCTTCTAAAAAATCATTTCTCAAAAAGCATCTTTATTAAGTCATGCAAAGTACTTAACCAATGTTTCTATTAAATTGTCGATTGGTTCGATTGACAAATTACATTTTTTTTTCTTGGTCAGCTAGTCGACATTGGTTCAATTTATTTCGATCATTATTATTCGATTTTTCAGATTGTTTTGTTCACTCCTAAATATAGAGATTATTTCTTTTTATAAGAAAGAATGAAATTTACAAGTTTTTTTTTTTTCTTGAATCATCTCAAATTTGAGAATTCAGAAATTAATTTTCATCGATAAAGAGGTAGTACTTTTACCTTAAAATCTAAATCTTTGTCCTTTTTTTAAAAAAAAATTAAATTTTAGTCGAGGAACTGTATTGTTGGGTTTGCATAAATTTGGTTCAATCTTTCATCTTTATATATTCCTTTCTAAATTTTAGATATGAATCCGTAATTTGGTTTTCTATCTACGTTTTTTTTTTGTGCCTCCAGAGATCGAAAATAAAAGACGGTCATGTTCAACGAAGTTATAGAGAATATTTGAAATGATGTTAAAAAAATAATAATAATCAATCTATTTAATAAAAAATGGAAATGTGAAAAAAATTGAAATTACTCTCTCTTCATATACTATTATCCAAGAAATTGAGGAACCATCTTCTCTTCATAAATTGAAGTAGTATAATATCATCGAATTTTCTGAGATTGGATCAGCGATGAAAGGAAAAATGATAAATATTATGCTATTATGTCACTCTTGTACTAATTTTATTTCACAAACTTTATTCCAATTGTATCATATCTGCATTATAATTTGATCCGTCCTTCTAATTTTATATTTTTATTTCTTTCTTTACTTTGGATTTCATGTCAATTATTAAAAATTTAAACTCAATTAGAAGTATAATCAGTAAAAAAATTTATGTCCCTCTAAAAATTATGTCTCAAACATTTTCAACCACATCCTACATTGAAAATTAACTTGAAACGGTAAATATATTGTTTTAAACACTATTTTTTAAATTCATTTCTCAACACATATACTAACTATACTAAATAAATATTCAATCAAAATTTAAATCTCACCATACAAAAATTGTCATAAAAATTTTAAGCCACATGCATTGCATGTTTATTTCATCTAATATATAAAGATCTTAAAGGAAAATGAAATTTATTGTCTTATTTGACAATTATTTGATTTTTTTAGCTAAAATGAATATGTTCTAAAGCTTGTACTATCTACTCGATTTTCAATTTTCTCACTTGCATATTGTCAATAAAAAAGGATGGCAATTTAATTTTTTATTTTTTATTTTAAACATTATTGTTTTCTTACCATTTATGTATAATCGTTTTCACTTTAAACATTTGAAATCCTAATCAAATTCCAAACAATCAAACAAGTTTTAAAAAATTTCACTTTGATTTTGAAAATATTATCAAAAAGTAGATATTAAAAACAAAGTGTTGTTAAGTAAGCCAAATCCTTTTTAAAATGTGATGGTAGATTTTAGTTTTTTTTAAAAAAAGAACAAAAATTGGCTATAAATTTAAATGTTTCTTAAAAATCTATAAAAATAATAAAAAAAAAAAACAGTGAGAAAACAAAATGCAATTTTCAAACACAAAAAACTAAAAAGCAAATAGTTATAGAAAAGGAAAAAAAAAAAAAAAAAAAACCCAAGACACTTTAATTTGAAGATCGAAGACCAAAGCACCCTAAAATAACTGTAGACTTTGAAAACCGTTTTTCTTTTAAGATTTGAAGACTTTAGAACAATTGGTTATATATATATTTGAAATGCACAATAATTAAGAACTATGAGTGTTTCGTCAAAAATATCAATAAACCATGGGTTAGTCCAAAAATATTAACAAGTCAAGTGTTGTTTCAATAGGATCAACAAGTCAAAATTGTTCCAACAAAGATTTTTTTTTAAAAAAAAGTCAAAGGATTTTTTGGAACGGCTACCTGGCGAAAAGAGCGGAAGTTCAGAAATTAGCAGCAGCGAACAAAACTTGCAAAACAGAAACTTGTAAAAGGCTGAGTTGTGGATCACGCTCTCCTTAAGACGTTTTGTGGCCTTGCCCTCTGTGCAAGTAGTTCAGAAAAAATGTCATGTTGTCTTCAAGATAAAATGGCCCAGATTAAATCTGTCTCGATCGAAACTGCATCGAAAATCGATCAGAAATGCTCACATCCTTCTAGATTGTGCTCAAAAAATATAGGAAAAAAACATGCGATTGAGAAAGAAAACACAGAAGAACTGCGATTATTTTCAAAATATGTATTTTCGAAGAACTGAAATACAATTTATGAAAAAACCTTGAAGCAAAACGGAGTAACATGCATGTGTTAACAGGCAAACAAAAGGATGATTGCTAAACGGAAAAAAACGGATGATTTGCCTATAGGAATTTAAAAACTTAATTAAAGGAAAGCGTTTTTTATAATGGTAAAAAATTATTATCCCTCACACCACGCCCGATCGGGAGACAACAACATACCGTGTGGAAAAACCATCAAAACCTCATTTACCTACCTCCTCACCCCAAACTCATAAGAAAAGGTAGGGGTATATAAGGAGACATCTTCTGTTATCCCAACCAATATGGGATTCTACACTTTTCTTTTTCTTTCATTTAAAAAATAAGAAATTTTCACCAACAATCCTCCACTTGAAAATTTTAAAAATACAAAAAACATTTTTCATCGAGCAATATTAGTCTGTACAATGCTGTGCATAAACAAATGTGTCTTAGGACTTGAACCTTTACATAATGAAGATAATTTAGAATATACTAGAGTAACTCTTGGTTTTGAACTCTATCTCTAATAACATTATTAGGGAGTAGTTCGAAAGTCTGTGCTTTAAGGCTTAGTACGTGTATCCCAGTTTAGTGAACGTTCTAGAGAATTTGCCTAAAATTCTATAGGAAGTAGCCCCCACTTCCACATTCACATATGTGAATCTATCAAAAGTACTCCTGTAGCCAAGTACTCCACTTGACATCAAGTATAGATCTCATTAAGAACTGAGTTCAACCTTTCATACACTTCAAGATATCATGCTAAGACTTTGGGTCATAGGAAATGAAGTTTGTATTATTTTTAGCATGATTCACTTCATATCACTTGTGATCAGTTATTTCCCTTCGAACCCGTTTCTTGGTATCTTCAGTTGTAGGTTGGGCTTTCCTCACAAGTGATTCATCTTTCTATAGGCATGAGTCCCATTCTTTCTAAGATTTTAAAAATTTTCTCTCTGGCTAGTCCTTTCGTCAAATGATCTACCAAGTTTTCATCAATCTAATCTGATCCACTCTAATTACAAAGTAGTGAAGAACTCTCTAATGGTACTGTGCTTACGACGTAATTGTCGTCTCTTTCCATTATAATAACGTTCTAAACTTTTGTGATTGCTGCAATATTATCGCAATGGATGAATATGGCTAATATCGATTTTTTCCATAAGAGGATCTCTGAAAGCAGACTTTTAAGTCAATCTGCTTCTTCATTAGTTGTTATTAGAGTTGTCATTTCTGACTCCATCGTTGACTGGACTACAATAGTTTGTTTCTTAGACTTCTAAGAGACAACTCCACCTGCTATATTAAAAATATAGCCACATGTGGCCTTTGAGTCATCCGAGAGGGAGTTTCAATCTGCCGATGTGTCCTTCTAGGTCAACGAAAAACTTTTGATAATGTGATCCTGTGTTTTGGGATTTCTTCAAGTACCTTAAAACCCTTTCTACAGCATTCCAGTTCTCTATACTGGGTTTGTTTGTAAACTTACATAGTAATCCTACAACATAAACCATTTCAGGCCTAGTGCAGTCAGTAACATATATGATACTGCCTATGATACTCACATACTCAGATTGATTGACACCATCACTGTTGTTCTTAAACAACTTAATACTAGGATCATAAGGAGTAGATGCTAGTTTACATTTAAAATAATTGTATTTCTTTATATTTTTTCTATATAATGAGATTGATCCAAAGAAATTTCCTTTTCAGACTTAGTCACTTTTATGCCTAATATTATATTTGCTTTTCATAAGTCTTTCATATCAACGTTTGCATTCAACATGGATTTCACATCATTTAAAACATACAAGTTTGATCCAAAAATTAACAAATCATCTGCATACAAATATATGATAGTGCATAAATTATTTTCAAACATATAGTTGTTGGGTTTTATGCCCTAAAACTCATAGATAGTAAGTGTTATTAATTGATCGTCATTAATAAAGAGTTATGGATGTTAATTCAATAAATGTTATTGTTTGTATTGTTCGTCTATTTTGTCTTAATTGTAGGAGTATATCAACATGCAATGGAAGCAACAAGAATCAATAAGCATTCTAATTCATTAATTTTAGCTACAAATAAAGCATGTTCATATAATAATAAGAGGGTTTCAAGTCATACCTTTGTAAAACCTCTTAAATCTCGAATTCTGCTACAAATCTTCTCCAAATCTTCTTGTGAACCACCTCAAGGCCTTCCCTATTATTCTCTTGGAGTTTTAGATTGAGTTGTGAGACTCAAAATAAGCTTGAATGAAGGAAATTTGGAGAAGCAACTTGAAGAACTCATTCTTCAACCTCTCAAGTTTTTCAGTAAAGGCATTAGTTTGCATGCCCGATTTCCACTTCAATCTTCTCTATTTATTGCAGGACAATCATGCAATGAAGGTTGTTGCATGAGGAGCACCTCATGCTTGGAAGATTGAATCAAGAAGAAGTCGTCTTTAAGTGATTTTCTTGGTGAAGGTGAGTGGAGAAATCCAACTTTTCTCATTTTGTGTTTTTCCAATTTTGACCAATTTCAAATTGATTTCCAAAATCAATTTTAATTTCAAAATTGAAAACATTTTATTAATCTTACAAAATTAATTTCATAAATTAATTTTCTAATAAAATTAATAATAAATAATTAATTAAACAATTTAATTAATTCTGATTAATTTAATATCAAATGTTAAATTAAATTTATACAGATTCCACCTTCATGAATCCTTATTCATGAATTTAATATTTAAATCATATTTAAATATTAATTAAATTCTCCAATTTCGTTTAATTCTAAAATTAAACGCGTAATTATGTCACATATAATTATTAATTCTCTTAATTCTAATTTGAACGTTTCAAATTAACTTATCACGCTACTCTAAGGCTAATCCATTTACGAGCTAGTAGGGGGATCTCGTAGACCTACAGATCATGGGCTCCAATGATCCAAAATTAATTGGCTAAACTATCTACACTAAATTAACCCCTATTCGTTAACTAATGGGTCACTCCACTAAAACCTATAGTTGTACTCCCCTCATTGTAGATATATTATGTCCATTCGATATAACCATGATTAGTAAGTTAACTCTTTATAGGTTGTTCGTAATAATGGTTGGATCAAATGTCTGTTTTACCTCCGAGATTATCTCTTGTTTCTTAAGTTCCTACTGATACTCTAATGAACAATTGGTTTATGATCTAATCACTAAACCAGATCCCTCTCGGGCCAGTGAGAGAGTGAGATCCCTTGTTCAAGACCTGAATTTAGTATTTAAAAGAATAACCTTTCTCTTATCCCTAAATCAGGTAGGCTTGAATTCCGTCTTGAACCCTATGTCCCCAGCTATCTACCCGGTCTTACCTCAGAAATGAGAGGCTTATTGAGCCGATTCTCTTGAGCCAACCCTCAGCCATGCAAATCTAAGGATAATCCCGAATAGGCAGGAGTTCATAATTAGCTCAGGATTAAGATCGAGTTACTTGGTCATTTAAGCGAAATAGTCAGTCTTAAACAATAAACAACGCTATAAAGTAAAAGTGAATTATTTCTTGGTCCGATCTTATGCAAAGCCATTGCATAGGATGCCCCCCATTCCTCATGTCAATACATGAAAGAATCTGAATCACTTCATTTGTAGTATCATTACAACAAGAATCTAAATCACTTCATTTGTAGTATCATTACAATAACTTGTAACAGCTACAGAGTAGGCCACATCCAATATTGTTACCAGAATAAGGTACTACCCAACCTTAATCATATACTATAGACCATGTTGGCTATTTACTCGAATTTGATCCATATCTATGTCTCTACATAAAGTTCAAGTATTTATATAATAGCTATCGATTTTAGTTTATTAGATTTAGACCTTATGAATGCAATTAATGGATTCAATACCTTTATCGAAGAAATGTTGAATAATATCTTTATTGATAATAGAATATGTTTAATTTTTACAAATTACAAGTTTTAGAACATAAAACCCAATATTAATAACCCTAAATCCAATAAACTAACATCTAACGTTGCCTTACGAGTCTTGGTCTGTATGTGAAGACATATAGGAATCAATGTTCAAGATACAACCTAAAGGGTCTATGGTATTGGGATATGGATGAGTACCTTATCTTGGTAATACTATGGATATGACCCATTTTGTCTTTGATACAAATGTAATGATCTAACACGTTTGTGTAATTGACATACGAGTGGGAGTATCTTATGCAATGAGTTTGCATAAGACTGGACCACGAAATAGTAACCATTAGATGTAACACCGTTAACTAGTTAGGTTTCTATTTCAATAAGATGACCTAGGCAACTTAGTTTTATTCCTGAGTATATTATGAACTTCTGCTCACGAGAAATTGTTCTTTTATTTGTATGGATGATGGTGGCCAGTTTGTTGACCCGATATGCCTACCATTTTGGGGACAAGATCGAGTGGAGAGCTGGAAACATAATAATACAAGATGGAGTCCACTCATTCCCATCTTAAGGGTAAGTATATGAGTGTTCCCTTAAATAATGTCTCCGAGAATTGAACAAAGGATCCTACCCTCTCATTGGTCGAAGAGGGGTTTCTGTTTATTGCTTGGACCATAAACAAGTTGTTCATTAGAGGAGCACTGGTACTTAAGGAGTTAGAGGTAACTCAAGAGTAAGACAGTAATTTGACCCAGTTGGAGTTATGAACACTTGTGAAAGACTAACTTGCTATTATTAGTCTATATTCGTGGATACATAAATATATATGTAGTGAGAAGAGTGCAGTTATGGGTCTTTAATAGAGTGTATCCACAGTTAATGAATATTGATTAACTTGGTTTATGAGGTTAGCCAATTAATTTCATATTGTTGGAGCTTGTGATCTACATGTTCATCAGGTTCTCTTGTTAGCTCACTAGAGGATATTTAAGAGGTATGATTTGAATTGTTCAAATTAATTTGAAGAAACCATATATTAATGTGATTAATATATAATTGATTTTGGATATGATCTATAATTCAAATTAAATTAGAAAATAATATTTGAATAAGATTCAATTAATTAATTCAGGTGAATTATATTCACAAAGAACTAATTAATAGAGAATTATTGCACATATATATAGATGTTTATGATAATTAAATATACATACATTAAATTAGATTTAATGTATAAATAGTTATTTAATTAATGTGCAAATTAAATTAAATAAGTGTTATTTTGAGCTAATTAAATAAGTGCTATTTAATTAATTGGGCTAATTAATTAAATAAGTGTTATTTAATTAGTTAATTGTGGAAAAGGAAACTAGGAAAAGGATTAGAAAAAGTACTTGACCCTTCTCCATATAAAGATCTCCCTATGGTCTCTTTGGAACTAACAGACACTGACAATACACAACATAGAAGTGTTATTTGTGCAAAAAATTTTCCTAAGCCACAAAGAAAATCCTCTCTACTTTTCAAAAGCCTTTTCTCTTCTTCCTCTCACAATAGTTGGATGCCACTCCTCCCTCTATTGGAATCCTAGAGAATAGCGAGGTTACTCTCATGGTAGTGTTCGAGATTATTCAAGACATCATTCGTGTTCAAGATCATTGGAGGAGCCATTCGTTGGAACTTCAACAGGATTCTTTTTGAAGCTTGGGAATTTACAAAGGTAAGAATGATTTTAATCTTTTCCCAAAGCATTCTAATTTACATGTTTATATCCTATTTTAGTATAATAAATTTATTTATGTAAAAATTGAATTGCGAGATGCAAGGCGTCTCACACAAACACTTTCGCTGCGGGATTCAATCCCTTCAATAGTAGATGCATTTTTCACTTTCATTAACTTTGAATCTTTTAGATAATCCTTTCATTAACTTTGGATCTTTTAGATATGATTAGATTATCAAACTTTCCATGTCATTGCTTAGGAGCTTGTTTTAAGCTATAAAGAGATTTATCTAACATGCATACCTTGTTCTTTTGACCATAGACTATGAAGCCTTTAGGTTGTTCCATGTAAATTTCTTCTTCAAGTTCACCATTCAGGAATGCAGTCTTTACATCCATCTGATGTACTACAAGGTTGTTTAGGGCAGTAAGTGAAAACGACACACGGATTGAGGTGATTCTAATTACAAGGACGAAGGTGTCAAAGAAGTCTATGTTTTCTCTTTATCTGAAACCCTTAGCTACAAGTCTGGCTTTGTACTTATCAATTGTTCCATTAGGGTTGAATTTCTTCCTCAAGATTCATTGGCATCCTATTATCTTGCAACCAGGGATAGGTCTACCAAGCGTCAAGTCCTATTTAACTCAAGAGAGTCTATTTCATCATTTGTTGCTCCTTGCCATAAATTGGTATCTACTGAGTGAAGGAACCGTGAGATCCGTAACGGAAGCAAGATCGTTCCCAATTTTAAATATTTCACATAATCAAAATTACCAGAACAAGAATTTTGCATCAATACAATATTTATAGCATGCTTATTAGAAATGAGGGAGAAGGGAATAAGAATAAACTTACCCTTGAATCCAATAATTTGTATGTAATTGTTCCCAATTGATCACAAACAGTTCAAAATCTTGATCTTCCAAAAACCGCAGCAAGACACCACTACAAGTCGAACCTTTTGTATTTTCTTTCAAGGGTTGAGAATTTGAAGAGGTGTGGGCTCTGAAATCTTTTGGTTAGAGGGAAAGAGATTTTAGAGAGAGGAATTTTTTCTTAGGAGTGTGTATTATAGGGAAAACAACAAAGTGTATATCCTATGTAAATCTTCTGTGAAAAAGATAAAGTTTTCGTGGAAAAGAAACTGCTTCACTCACGTCTTCCACTAGAGAGAAAAAAATTCCCTCCTAAAATTAATTTTTAAAAAAATAATTTATTTTAATAAATTTAATATATATATATATATACACACAAAATAATACATGGTATCTAATATAAATCACATTTATACTAAATATAATTATATGAATCTCATCCATATAATTAATATATTAATCATATTTAAATACTTAATTCCTCTCAAAATAAACTTTATATTATAATGTATCAAATATATTATATTAATTAAATTAAATATAATTAATTTAAATTAATTATATCATATATAATAAATCCTCTCAATTAATTTGAACAATTTAAATTAATCCAAAATTAATTCTCAATAATGTCTATTGAGCTACAGAGGGAACTTATGGACCTGTAGATTGAAGCTCCAATGGTACTTGAATAATTAATTATACCCTTTTAATTAAATTATTCAACATTCATTAATGGTCTGTCACTCCACTAAAGACTGACAGTTGCATTCTTCACACTACAGATATATTTTTGTGTCAATTGGATATAACTAGCCAACAGTGTGATGACCCTTCACAAATTGCTCGTAAGTACAGCTGGACCAAAATTTGCTTTACCTCTATAGTTACATCTAGCTCCTTAAGTACCACTGATCCCTTTAATGAACAATAAGTCATAGTCCAACTATGACCAAACCTCTCTCAGGCCAAGAGAGGGTGTGGCACCATATTGTTCAAGTCTCGGAATCAGCTCTTAAGGGAGCAATTTATCTACTTACCTCGACATTAGAAAAAGAGTGAATTTCGTCTTGTGTAACTGTGTTCCCAAATCTCCGATTAGAAGAATCCCCAAAATGGTAGGTTTATGGAGTCAGCGATCTGGCCACTCTCACCCACACAAATCAAAGGACTACCTTCATATGTAGAAGTTCACAATTCATTCAGAATTCAGGTCATGTCACCTATGATCATCTTGGTGAAATATAAGTCTCTATTATTAATGACATTATATAAAGAGACTATTCATTTTGTGGTCCAATCTTATACAAACCCTTTTGTATAGAACTCCCCCGCTCACATGTCTCTATATGGATTATCAGGATCAGATTATTTGTAGCACTTTACAATAATTGTAACATCTACAAAGTGGGTCGTATTCGTAGTGTCACCAGGATAAGGTATGCAACATTATCCATATACTATAGACCATTTAAGTTATCACTTAAACATGATCCATCTATATGTCTCTACATACATGTTTAAGCTATAGAAGATAACCTTGGATATTAGTTTATTAGTTTTATGGGTTAATGATGTGTGGTTAATGCGATGAAATAATGGTGTATAATGCGATGATGATGTATGTATTGTGCATGCAAGTTTTCTTAGCAAGATTCAAGTATAAACCCTACTAAGTTGCCTGGTAAGCCCAAAGTCGAACATAGGGACTATGGAAACAATATGCGATGGTAATTTCAGATCTCTTTGTGGTGACAAATAAAACAATGTGTTGGTTGGTATGTTGTTTAAGTATAAAGTCTATGCGGCGGAATTGAGAAAAGAGTCAATAACAACGAAAGTACAATGAGTATGCGGGAGAACGGGTTGAGAAGGTATTTAACTAGCGCTTCCTGAGATTGCATTCAAGCTATGCGATCACACTACATACATACAATCAGCAATTCATCTTCCAATGCAAATGTTATAGTTCCTAGTTTTAGAACGCATGCGATGTATGCGATGATGTCTATAGGACTTATTCCTGAGTCTCTATTTCTTGCCTATGCGATGATGAATGATGCACACAGGTACAAGGTGACCACATACCATCATATCCTATCTCTAGGGTGCATGCGATGCGTTAATAGCAAACAGAACTTATTCCTAAGTTTCTATCTCTTGATTATGCAGTTCTAATCTGACTCTCTCGAGCCTAGATTCTAATCTGACTTTTCCAAGCCTAGATTCTATCCTTAGATCACCCTCGTGAGCATCTCTAAAGGACGAATGATGCATACATAATACAAGATGATCGCATAAAATAAAGATCTCAGGTTATGCTAACTAAGTGCTTCTCAACCCATTCGACAGTTTAGTTACTCATGCGTAATATAAAGAGAGTGGACAGATATAGAGATGAAATTTCCATTTTATAAATAAGATCAGAATACAAAATGACAATGGAAAATAAGGATAGAGAGCCGGGTAGCAATATCTTGCTTCCCAAGGGTTTTACACTAAGTTTTTTCTATTCTGCCCAAAAGATGTTCTTGCTTCCGCAAGAGTCGGCCCTCTCTCTGTTCTCAACGCTCCCCAACACTCTTCCGATTTAACCATGATGATCTTTCGGCGTCTTCTCTCTTCACTCGCCTCCGCCTTCTAAGTATAAGAAAACTATGAACAAAGGCTAACTATATTCTGTATGGTGAACCCTCTATATGGCTCAACTGGAATGGAACCGAACTTCCCTTCCTTAATGAAGGTGGCCTTCGGTATTTATAGAGCTTCAGGGTGAAGAGCTTTTTCTCTCGAATAATTGCACTGATGGGTCATTAATTCTCTGTTTGATGCGTCGAATAATTGTCATCGAAAAGTCGAGTGTACTTGTTACAGTATGTCGTTAACGGCTTATCAACTAAATTCATATCGACCGTCATCAACTTTCTATTCCATCGTGATTTATTAAGCTTTCATCTTGATGCGTCGGCTCTATGCAGCCACTTTCTTGAGCATATTTTCGCGAATGCATATGATCGCATGGCCTTGCGGTCGCAATCTCTTAATGCGATTGGACTCTAAATTCTTTGGATCACAATTTTGCCTTGCGCCAACGCATTTTTCTGCACAAAATACATAAGTTAGCTGCTTTAATGCGATGGACGCATGCGATCGCAATATTCTAAACTTAATGCTTTTGGACGCGATTTTATATATTTTTACCGTCGCAATCCTTCATTGTTTTATATCTTTATGCTGTAATAACGTGCATTTATGCCCGTTATCAGTTAACACTACTAAATGTTGAATAAAATATATCATATTTTATTAAATAAATAAATTATTTGTACATTACAATTACAAACTACAGGACCCATGAGATTTAGGGCATCAACCCCAACATTAAGGACATGGTATCTTTTAGGTTCTTAGGATCTTCTTCTATATTGAAAGTTTCAAAATCATCCCCCAAATCCTTGACGGTACGAGTTCTTTTGCTTCTTCTGAGCTCTAGGTCTGCTTCCTCATTCAAAGTTTGATTTCTAATTAATTGTAGATTACTAGAACTCGAGCTCCCACTATTCCTTGATTTAAAGGAAAATCTATCCTCAAAGAAGTCGACATCATTTGATTCTGTAATTACTTGTTTTATTAGATCATAGAACCTATAGGTTGTACTATTTACTGCATATCCTATAAAGATACATTCATAGGTTCTACTAGTAAGTTTCCTTCTTTTAGGATATGGTATTCCTATATAGGCTAGACACCCCCATGTTTTGAAATATGACAAGTTTGGTTTCTTATTCTTAAGGACTTCATGGAGTGAAGTTGTGTTTTTAGACTTTCGTATTCTATTAAGTACATAACACACAGTTAGGATAATTTCACTCCACCAATAAAATGCAGCTCCTGAATCAAGTAAAATAGAAACTATTAGTTCAGATAGAGCTCTATTTTCCTTTTAATTTTTCCATTCATTTCAAGAGAATAAGGTGCAATTTTTTCGTGAATTATTCCATATGAGTTATAGAATTTGCTAAATTCATCTGAGTCATATTTAGTTCCTCTATCACTATGAAGTCTCTTAACGTTTCTGTTAAATTGGTTTTCTATTTAAGTCATAAAAAATTTGAACTTGTTAACAGTATGATAGCTCACCAAAAGACCTATTTATTCCCGCTTAAAAC
The DNA here is from genome assembly GCF_027475165.1 of Benincasa hispida. Taxonomy (NCBI): domain Eukaryota; kingdom Viridiplantae; phylum Streptophyta; class Magnoliopsida; order Cucurbitales; family Cucurbitaceae; genus Benincasa; species Benincasa hispida. The sequence continues at coordinate 35,299,999 of NC_143484.1, read as the reverse complement.
CTGTTAGTTACTAGGTATTTAATGTTTTATTTAGTGTTTTAGTAGATAAAATAGCAAAGGAGACTATCGGGACCATTTGGATGCATTTAGGGCAAAAAATGGAGTAAAAAACAGCAAAAGAGGCAAAATGACCAAATAACCCCTAGAGGGAGCGCCGCTGCATTAACTAGGCGCTAAGCGTGGCGCTGGAGGGTAGTAGCACGCGTTGGCGAGAGCGTGGCAGTACTAACCTAAAATTCCACGGCGCTACGAATTTTGACGGAGAAGTGCAAGGTGTGCGCACGGATTATGAATCATAAGGGGCAGCGACACTGGGTGTGACTCTCAACAGCAGAAGGCTAGAGCATAGCTGCACTCTGCTGAAGCGTTGCTACGCTACCCCAATTTTTTTCTATAAATGTACCCTTTTATTTAGGATTTTAGGGCCGCAAAAAGATGGAGAAAAAGGGGAGATTGTCAACCAGCCTTATTTTCATGGTTCTTGCATTTTGTTTTAGTTTAGATTTTATTATTTTTTGGGTTGTTTTCCATGGATGAGATCGATTCATCTCTTCTCCTTTGTCTATGAAGTTGTTAAGTTTAGTTTCTTGGTTATAAATCTTGGGATGTAAATATATGTAATAACTTTGAGGATTGTTTTGTATGCATCCTTTAATGTGTTTTTATTCTTCAATGTATGCATATTGGTTTGACTGACGATTGTTCCTTTGAATATATTTCGATTGCTAAAGAAATTTAGGTTTTCACGATGTATTTCTCTTCGTCTAGCCTATGCCATTGAGTAGCAAAAATTGAGTTTTGCTTGTAGGATTTTTAAGTTTAGTCTTTGATCCTAAATTGTTCGATTCGATTTAATTCAAAGAAACCAAGTTAATCAAGTTGGTTATCCAATTATAGAAATCTAGGACTTAAAGCAAGTGTTAAATGGTTCTTCTCGATCACTATCGAATTTGGTTGAATTAATTGCACTTAGTTAATAAGGGCTTCAGTAGAAGTTTTAATTTAATTTAAGTCGCTTGTATGATTTAGTCTTAATTACTTGTCTGCCTTTGTAGATGTTCGTTAGGGTTAATCAAACAAATGTTATGTTAAGTATAATCAATATGAGTTAATAAAAACAATCCGGTGATGGGAAATTATAAAGGAATTCATTTACTCCCAAGAGCTAGAATATCTAATCCTTGATACATTTATCTACTTATTTTACTTTCCTGCATATTTATTCTCATTCCCATCAAACCTTCCATTTATTGCTCTAGTTAGAAAATTGACTTCACGCTTCCTTGTGGATCAACTGGGACTTACTACTATTGCTACATCTTTGTAGTGATAGGAGTCGATATTATAAATTTTCTTTGATTAGTAGAGGTTTGCAAGCGACAGTAAATCTTCTCAGTCAAAGCGTCTTTGTAGTGATATGAGTAGTTCGGTATTCTAAATTTTCTTTGATTAGTAGAGGTCTGCAGGCGTCAATAAACCTTCTCAGTCAAAGCATCACTTTTATTTTTTTAGCAGATATACAAATGTGAAGTTAGAGCAATCACCAATAAAAGTAATAAAGTATCTTTTACTATTTCTAGTCAAGACACCATCAAATTCACATAAGTATGAATGAATCAAATCTAAAGACTTAGATTTCCCAAGTACAGATGTATGCTAAGTCTTAGTTATTTTAGCATGACTACAATATTCGCATTTATCAAAGTCATTCATGGATAATTTAGAAATCATTTCCAACCTATTCATGTTACTAATTATTCGTTTATCAACACGACAAAACCTAACATGCCAAACATTAAAAGAACACAACATATAAGCAGAAGATTGAGCTTTATTCATATCAAAGTTTAGTTTGAACATCCCATCAATTGCATATCATTCCCTATGGAGACATAATTTTTAGTGAAGGTATATAAGTCAGCCCTAAGCTTTGAGTAAAGCCTAAGCTAACACTTGTAATTCTAAACAATAAAGGAAAAAAAAACTCAAGGACTTGTTAGTTAGGTCAAAGTATAAAATGTCGATATCAATGGAAATTTTAATGTCTCAATTTTATAGAAATGTCAATAAAAAAAAATTCAATGTAATGTTGACCTTGATAGATATTTATGGAAAATTATAAAAACAAAAAATTCAAAAAAATATTTAAATTAATAAATAAATATTTTTACACTTCTTAAACAAGCTAAAAATTATTGCTTATATTGGCCTTTTATATTTCAGGAATGTTTTCTCTAATGATATATGAAAATATTGATTCACCTTTCTTTTCAAAATATCGATAAAGATTTAATATTATTATAATTATGACGAAATCATAAATATATTTTGGCGCGATAATCATAGAGTAAACTTTCAATTAACCCAAATATGTAAAGAAAAAAACAATAAATTTCATTTACAACAGAAAACAGAAAACAATATTCCAGAAATGGAGGGAAAAAAACGTTATAGAAACAGAAAGAAAATATCTCTACGAATTAATGCTCGTAATGGACCCGGGTCAGCTGGCCAACTGTTTTTTTCTTTCTTCTTACTATTCGCGCCAACAAAGCCCATTGATGCTACCTCGTTTTTTTTTTTCTTTTCATTTTCGCTCTCTTTTCCTCCATTTTTCTACTCTAAAAATTTCTTCTCCGGGCCCCATAAACAGCCGGAATCTCGAGCTTTCCCACTGGAAACGCCTCGATTTCTTTATTTCAACACGATTCCCATCTTTATTCGCTAATCAGCATTTTAATATTCAAGTTTTGAGCTATAAAGGGTCGCTTTGAAATCGCTTCAATGATGTATCTCTTGAATTGTACCAAAGGTCTGCAGATGATGGCGGCCGAAGACAAGAAGAGGGTGGTGGTAGTAGGCGGAGGAATTGGCGGCGCTTTTGTTGCTCATTCTCTTCAATTTGTCGCCGATGTCGTGCTAATCGATAAGTAAGCTTCTCCTACTTTTGTTTGACGTTGCTATATATATATATACATTCTGATCTTTAGATTAAATCATATGAGTTGTAATTGAAAACTGAAAAGTTTAGGAACTGTTTAACCGTTTTGTTGGAGGGGATCCGCGTTAAGGAATGTCATTAGTGATTCGTGACATTAGTTTATGTTAGAGTTAAAATTGAGCAATTGTGACAGTAATTCATTGAATGAAATTTTCTTTCGTTACACAGATTGTTATAATACCAGATTACTAATGGTTTTCCTTGACAATTTGAACTGGAGAAAGCGTAATTTAATTAGATTGTTGAAAGTAATATGACGATTTGGTGATTATGTTCATAGATTGATGGATTTGTGAAATAGGGGAGTGATTCATGGAAGAATATAAGAAAAATTGGAGTTATTATAATAGCTTGGTGGACTTGTAGCAGTTTTGGGAGCCTCCAGCAGAGAATTGCGAGGGCTGATGAACCTTGCCTCTGCATTGAGTTAGAGGCAAACCAAATAAACTTATGTTAGAGATCATAAAATCAGATAATGTAAGGGTGAATGTTGTGAACACCTATTTCAGGCTTACTTAATTATGAGCAAGAGAATATTTGGATGATTGAGGTGAATGCTTAAGCTATTTATAGGCAATAAAAAGTAGCTGATCCGAGGCCTGCAAGAGCTTATCTCATTTGTAAGAGGATGATGTACTATGAAATTATTGTAGAAATATATTTTGACAATGAAGAAGATACGTAATTACTGAATTTTTTATTACATTTTTTCTGAGTTCAAGTATGGATGAGGTAAGTTTACAAATATCTTATATGTTGTGTAGCATGTTAGATAATCTAGATATTGTAATGCCAAGCGGTATTCAAGCTGTCGTTACCTGGCATCCCGTTTGATTGTTTGATTGTTATTTGGATAAGAGTAAATTGCTAAATTTAAATTATAAACAATCATAAACAAAAAGAAAGAAAAAGAAGGACAATTCATTTCTAATTAATGGGCTTATTTTCATGAATCAGGCTAGATTTTGTTAATTTTCTTAGAAGTTTTCTATAATAGCGTTGGATAAATATACTTATCCTTTTTTAACCAACAATATGCCAAGTGTTTTAACCAACAATATGCCAAGTGTTCTTATCCTTCATTTTCTAATATTTAATTTCATCCCATTCTTGGCTAAAGGAACAACTTGAGTTATGCCCTTTTTCTTTTGCTGCAGAAATTATTTTTCAGAATGGTCATAATCATAATAAATTATTTAATTGGATTCAGGAAGGAGTATTTCGAGATCTCATGGGCAGGCTTGAGGTCAATGGTGGAGCCATCATTTGCTGAAAGATCCGTGATTAATCATACAGATTACCTTCCCAATGCAAGAATTATTGCATCTTCAGCCACAAATATTACAGACAAGGAAGTTTTCGTGTCAGATGGCTCGTCAGTTCCTTATGATTATCTTGTTGTTGCCACCGGTCACGAGGAAACCATTCCAAAAAGTAGAACTGAAAGGCTCAGTCAATACCAAGCAGGTGAGTAAAGTTGATTCAATGAATTTTTTATGTTTGTTATTGAAGGAACTGGCCATGCTAATATTTCAGTTGTAGGATCTGCATGGACTTGCAATTTTCTTTTTCTCTGGAGAAATTCCATATCTGATGCGCAACTTTCACCACAAAATTTCGTTTATATGTAATCTCATAAAGTAGCAGAGAGATGAGGCATTCTTGATTGATAAAAAACTGGTTCCTTCCTAAGTCCCAAGGGATTTGTACAAAAGCTAGATAGAAGCCCTCTTGTTTTGCAGCTTCAACTTTTGGAGTTGCCAGGTTCTAATTTTGCGTATGTCTTTATCCAATTTTAGTAAGCGTTGGGATAAAGATAAAATTAGAAAGAGAATAATGGTCTCTGATATTTGGCTCGAGCTCCTAGGTTGAGAACTTATAACTTAAAGTTGTCTCTTGGACTAAGTTTCGGGTGGCGAAGTCTTTCAAGAACTGGGCCATAAGCATAATCCTGAATACTCTAGTTACTATAAAAAAGGATATGCAGTAGCTGAAACTGAAAGTCGGCATAAGTTTCTGTTTAGCTGTTTCCGGATATGCTAGGGGCATCAATCCTTACTGAAAGTCATGTGGGGGAAGCCCAACTACCTTATCTTACCATCACATCAATTTTCTTCATTCAAACATATTGGTTGGATTAACTAGCTAACTTGCTCTTTTTGGTTACAGAATGTGAAAAGATAAAATCTGCCAATACGATTTTAATAATTGGAGGAGGTCCTACTGGTGTAGAACTCGCTGCTGAAATTGCGGTTGATTTTCCAGAGAAAAATTTGAAATTAATTCACCGGGGGTCGAGATTAATGGAATTTGTTGGGCCTAAAGCTTCTCAAAAGGCATTGGATTGGTTAACATCAAAGAAAGTTGAAGTAATCCTAGAACAATCTATTTCAATGGAATCTTTAACAGATGGAGTATATCAAACTTCGGGTGGCGAGACTATTGCAGCCGATTGCCACTTTATGTGCATAGGAAAACCAATTGGATCTCAGTGGCTGAAAGGGAACATCTTGAAAAATAGCTTGGACGTCCTTGGAAGACTGATGGTTGACAAGCACATGAGGGTCAGGGGTTTTAAGAATGTCTTCGCAGTGGGAGATATCACAGACCTTAAGGCAAGTCTTTTATTTGAAAGATTGGACGTTTTCTTAATTAGCCATAATTGCATCTAGTTAATTTATATAAAATAGATAATATTTATCCTAGTTTATTGAACAAATACCTTTAAAAAAAGTGGCAAAGAGTAGAAGAGTTAGTTGTAATCTTATAAATGACTCCCCATCCTTCATGACACTCAATGATACATGTATATTTGAACGCACATGTCATATCATTTGATACATGCATATTTGAACGCACATGTCACGTCGTTGGATTGTGACACTTCTATTGTGTTAGGATTTGTTAGGATACCTCCTAACCAGAACTCTCAAGAACAATAAAGAACACTAAATGATAGAAATATATATTGCAATATCACTAAAAAAAACTACAATGTATTATAGCCTTTCTAGAGAGGTACTCGAAATGGAAATTCCTACCAAAATGATCCACCCTTGCTTCCAATCCACTCCCTCTATTTATAACTAAAAGCCCTAACAAACTTGTTAGCTATATACTAATATGTCCCTTCTAATAACTATACTAATTATCCTAATATTTCCCTCACTAGGGGTTTTACGTATTGCTTCTGGATTTTATCACTAAGTTAATTTCAAAGATAATCCTAATTCTTTTTTTAGGTCAATGACAGGATAATCATCCTTTGTTGTCCTTTGTAATTCAGCTTGTGCTTAAATGTCCTTACAAGAGAAAGAAGTAGAAGTAGCCTCCAATGATTTGAACTAAGAGCAGATCATTTCTATAAGAGAGTTCAAGAGAAACTAGTAAAAATTGATAAAAAGGTCAAAAGTAGAGAAGAGCTGTAAAAATGTGAACATAGGCACCCCAACTCGGTGTCGACTTGGATGCGTTTATTAACATACTTACATATCTCTGTTCAGATACACAAGCATCATCTCTGCATAATATTGTGAGTTTGGATTCATTGAACAGGAAATCAAGCAAGGTTATTTAGCAGAAAGACATGCACATGTAACATCCAAGAACCTGAAACTGATACTAACGGGTGCAAATGAGAGCAGGTTGGCTACATACAAACCCGGTTCTCAGCTTGCAATCGTTTCGCTCGGAAGGAAAGAGGGAATTGCGCAACTTCCTTTCATTACAATTAGTGGATGCATCCCTGGGTTGATTAAATCTGGAGACTTGTTTGTGGGAAAGACGAGAAAGGAACTTGGATTAGCACCTTGATGTTTCATCGAGCACGCCCTCAAGCTGAACCATCCAGTCTTTGCTGTACTTGGCTGCCATTTTTGTCTTAGTTTCTTCCTTGGCCTGGTTCTACAAAACCAGCTGATGTATATATGGTCACCAGAGTTGCTGCATAATATTGCACATTCTCTGATCTTTTCAATGTGAGTGGCCATTGTTCATCATTGTATTGTATCCTTCTCATAAAAATGGCTTCCAAAACATTCTCTGATGTGTGATTTGAGATGTCTTAGAAGATTATGAAAGGGGAATTCTTTGAAGTTATATCTTATTACAGATCAGAATAGTAACATGTGTAGTGAGTTTGAGAGAAGCATTGTGTTTGTGAAACTATATATATGTAATATTCATTTTAATTTTTTCAGATTTTCAATTTTGTTCCTCTTGTATCAACCTTTTTTTTCCCAATTAAAGTGCTTATTGTCTCAAAATGGCAAATTTTATTGACAAAACGAGAATATGATGTGAAAATAATTTAGTAGAAAGTATCTGTGTTTTAATTCAATAAAAGCTAAATGTGTTTATTTACCAAATGGTGGATAATGTTCCCTTTGATCTTTAATTCTTTTTACTATATCAGTAAAGTTTTAAAATAATTTCAAGGACAAATTGTAAAAATCACCCTTAAAATATGGTGGTAATTGTGAAATATCTAAAATTTGTTAATGAATATTTTATTATTAATGCATGTGTAACTTACATATAGATGTGTTACCACTAAGAGATTTGTGATTCAAAATCTCCCCACTCCTATTTTACTAAAGAAACACAAGTAGATATGTTATTCAGTGCATAAAGCTCGATTTGTCAATCATCAAAATCTAATCCACCTAAATACACAATCCATTTTTTCGTGGCATGTCCAATGTGGTATACCCACATGTCTATACATATTGATTAAGTAATAATTTAATGATAAAAAAAAACTATTAAGAGAGTGTTTGTGACACTAATATGAGTTGAGTTTTTAACTCAAATCAATGTTAAGTTTTTTGTACGAATGACTCATTCACAAGCGCATTTATGATTGATGACTCACCCTTCACAAATGCACTGATTCTAACCTTCTGCTTACGTCATAGCGCACTACCACATTTTATAATGTATCACATTAAGGATGACAAAGTTTATCACAACCCTAATGCGATGCATCCCTACCGCGATAAAATCTTTATGTTATGTTTTCACTATTTTTCTCGCTTTTGTAGCATTTTTTATTGAGAAAAGGGAGATCGCGATAGAGACAATCATCGCGTTAGGGCTACACATGACCATCCCTAATGCGATACATTATAAAATGCACAAGTTTGTTGTATTTTTCCATTTTTCTCACAATTTTTTGTGGATTTTTTTGGGGTTACGGTACGCTATGATGTAGGCGAAATATTTGAATTCATACATCTTTGACTGACGGGTCATTAATCATAAAGGACTCTAGGAATAGGTCATCCGTGTTATAAAACAAGAGAATATGAACAAAGTAGGGAGAAGAGAAAGTAAAGAATGAATGTATTTTTTATTCAATTATGTTTTCAAAGTCTTCCAAGTCGTCTTCTGAAGAAATTTGATGAATAATGATGTCGTCTATTTTTTATGTTTTATCATCTTCAAATAAGACCACTATTGGTTTGCCTCATAAAGTATCAAGATTTCAGCATGATTTAAAGTAGTTGTTGTTATGATCTGTTTCATAGGCTGCCATAAAATATAAAATTCTTCTCTATATATTAAGTAACCTATTGAAGATCTAGGTCATATGTGTTAGATAATAACCTGCATCTTCACAAACAACTAGGTCACAATTAGATTTATTAGGATAAAATGAATCCATGTAAGCTAATTCTGAAATAGAAACACAACATATATTTAACTCTACTCCAATATTTTTCTTTTGAGGAATATTATGTGACGCCCCAAAGATTTATACATATATTTATTTTTTAAAAAAATAGAGAGTTAATAGTTAACTAAGGAAAAGAGAAGGGGAATTAGGGTTATAAATGAGGGTTTAGGGAACCTCGATTTGTATGCAAGGAAAAAAATTTCCTTTTTTCTTTTTCTTTTCTTCTTCCTCCTTCCAGTCCTCACGAAGCTCCCCTTCACCGAACTTTTCCGCCTCCTCACGCCTTAGCCCAGCTCACCTCAGCTTCGTTCGTCGTCCGCCGCTTGACCGTAGGTCTTGGTCATTCTAGCCGCGCAAAGTTGCCTTCGCTTCCAGTCGCGCCGCTTGACCGCTGCTCCCAAGAATGTTGCCTTCAGTTCTTCCAACATCTCGGTCATTCAAGCTGTACAAAGTTGCCTTCGGTTCTGCCAAGAACGTGGTTTTGGTGAGATTTAAGTTTTTTTGGTTTTTAGTTAATGGGTTTTGAATGGCTACCGATTTTTTGGTCTGATTTAAGTTTATTCAAAGTGCGTTGTTGCTCAATTCAGGATTTCAAGACATTTTTTTTTGGTACTGTCCAGCAACATCAAGGTTTGCTTGGGGACCTTTTGGTAAGTTATATTGGTTGTTCTAATTTAAATCTCGTTTCCCCAGTTGTTTGGTGAATGTTGGTGTTTATTGGATTTTAGAGTTTAGTTTTGAAACATTTCAGCTTGGCTTAGGACTATTTTGGATTCTGTCCTTGGAGCTCAGTGTAGTTCTTGTTACGTCGGCATTCTTTTTGGTGAGTGGTTTGGAGTTTTTTTTTGGTGCAATTTGGGTGAATAGGTTGTGTTTATAAGGTTTAACATTAAATTGGTTTATTCTAGGGCAATTCGAGCGTCTGACTCGAGTCAAAGAGGGGTTTGGTTGATAATTGGAGTTTGGTTGCCAATTGTTCGACATAATTTCGAGGTAAGTGGTTTACTATCGGTTTGCGCTCAATCCTAAGCATGTGTTACGTATTGGTTCCTTAGTTGGAATAAACTATTTTGGTATGCATACTGGTCTGATGAGAATTTTGAAAGCTTATGGTTATGCTACTGTATGTCAGTATTGTATGTTATTGCAAAATTTGATTGGGTGGGTAAATTATGAACTGTTGGATGGTCTTGGCATGGTTTGTGACCTTATAATCTATGACCTTGTTTGCATGCTTATGTCTGTTTGAGATTCTAGTGACTGTTAATGTTACCATTGGGCTATGTACATCGCATATTGTGAGCCTTCGAGCCACACCCTATGCTTATTTACGGTGTCCCTTTTTGGGATCCCCACCTATGCTTATGATTGTGATCCTTCGCTATCACTACTTATGGAAGTGTGCCTTCGGGTTCGCCCCTTATGCCTATGCCTATGCCTACGCCTATAATGCCCTTGTGTACTTTGGCCCAATGGAAAGACTAACAGATCACTGAATGGGCCCAGTAGTGGGCCGCTTACTGAGTATATTTATATACTCATCCTTTTTTTTTCATGCTTTTCAAGTAGGGGTAACGGTAGACTGACGCATGACAAGAGGGATCCGTGACCTGACCATTTGGACATTTTACTGCTTCCGCATTTAGGATTTAAGTATTGGAGTCTGGTTTTGAAGTTAGGCGTTTTTAGAATTTTTTGAAATATTCATTGATTTTATTTATTGATTATTTACTTATTATTCATTTTAAAGTTAGGTTAGGGGTACACCGACGGTAAATTTTTTTTTTTTTTTTTTTTTATGATTTCTCACCTTTTCTTATTGGAGTATTATTTAAATTAAATAATTTTTTTTTCTTATTCTTTTATATTGTTATTCTTTGAGAAAATGTATTGTCAAGTCTATGCATGCATAAAGTAGCGTCCTAGAAACATATTAGAAATTTGAGTCGTTACAGTTGGTATCAGAACCTAAGTTTTAGGGTCTGTAGACTGACTTACATTGCGAGTCCAATCTGTTTCTTATGGCCACAAATGGATCTTTCGTCATAGCCAGGTATGTTGTTAAAGTCCTTTAGGAAAATATATATGAAATCTTACCTGTTGTGCAGTCGTTTGATGGTTTACCCTACTAGGGGGTATTAAAGTGTTGTGTGTGGTCACCAGGTATGGTGCCACGAACTAGAGGAAGGGGCATCGAGGTAAGAAAGTAGTTGGGGAGTGGGACCCTGACTTTCAAGAAACCCAGGTGCAGAGCCAAGAGGTGCGGGACCCGCCACCTTGTGACCCTTCTAGGTCAACTTGGCAGAAGGTCAGACCAAGAAGAGGGCCTCGAACTTCGACTGTGCCCCTGTCAGAACCGTCATCTTCAAAAATTCCAGTAGAATATACGACTATGGCTGCAGCTATTGGGAACGTCGTCACGCAGGCCGTGGTAGGACAGCTAAGGGGCATGGTGGCTGAGTAGATAGCTCAGCACGCACAGTCACAGCAGACACCATCCTCGTCAGTCCCATTACCATCAGTTCAGAATCAAGATAGGGCCACAAATCAGACCGTGGTAGGCCCTTCTTTGGAAGTCGGATACCTATGAGACTTCAAAAAGTATGATCCCCTGACGATTAACGGGCCCCTAAAAGATCCCACAAATGCAGAATTGTGGTTGTCCACTATGGAGGGAATTTTTCAGTACATGAGGTGTCTAGAGGAGCAGAAACTGCAGTGTGCCGCCTTCGTTCTCATCAATAATGCCAAGTGCTGGTGGTGCTTAACTGAGAGAATGATAGAAGCCAGTGGAGGCCAAGCCACGTGGGATCAGTTCAAGGAGCGATTTTACGAGAAGTACTTCCTACTCATGTGAGGTATAACAAGCAAGCTGAGTTCATGAATCTGAAGCAGGGGACCATGTCAGTAGAGGAGAATGAGGAGGAGTTTAACAAGTCGTCTTACTTCGCCTCTGATCTGGTGTCTACTGAAGCAAAGAGGGTTGAAAGGTTTGTGCAAGGACTCCGAGACGGGGTGCGAGGTATTGTGCAAGCTCTAGAACCTCTCACCTACGCTGCAGCTTTCCGAGCGGTAGCACGAGTGGGCTGTCTTTCAGGGATAGAGTTCCTGAAGTCTTTGATAAAGGAACTGGCCTCGGCTAGAAGAGGAAAGCTGAGCAGAAAGCTTCGAGACCTCCGCAGAAGGTTTAGAGTACAAATAGGTCAGTAGGGCATGCCCAATGACAAGCTACTACTTTAAGAGGATTTTGGAGGGAAAGACCAATGTGCAAGTCATGCGAGAAGCGTCATTGAGGATGCTGTCTGACTGGCACAGGGACTTGTTTCAAATGTAAGCAGATAGGGCATACGGCGAACCAATGCCCTAGTAGTGGTTCCGGAAGTGTGAGGGGTTAGCACCTGCGTTCGCATCAAGGTAGTTCAAATCGACAGCAACAACAAGATCGAGTCTATGCCTCCAGTCGTCAGGAAGCTGAGCATTCAGGAAGAGTGGTGACATGTACGCTCCCAATCTTGGGGCACTATGCCTTGGCATTGTTTGACTCTGGCTCGGCTCACTCTTTTATTTCATTATTGTTCATAAAGCATGCTATGTTAGTTCTAGAACCCTTGGGTTATGTTTTATCAGTATCTACACCGTCAGGAGAAATTATGATAGCAAGTGAAAAGATAAAAGCGTGCCAGTTAGATAGTGAATCGCACCCTTGATGTGACTCTGATAGTGTTAGACATGCGTGACTTCGACGTAATTCTAGGCATGGATTGGTTGGTTGCCAACCATGCTAGCATAGACTGTTCTCGTAAGGAGGTGATTTTTAACCCCCCTTGGGAAGCCACTTTTAAGTTCAAGGAGGTCGGGACGATAGTTTTGCCCAAGGTGATTTCAGCGGTAAAGGCCAAGAGGTTGATTAACCAAGGTGTCTAGAGTATCTTGGCTAGAATAATTGACACAAGAGAAACTGAGATTGCACTAACCTCTGAGCCAGTTATGAGAGATTATCCCGATGTGTTTCTGGAAGAACTTCTAGGATTGTCTCCGCCAAGAGAGATTGATTTTGTGATCGAACTGGAGCCGAGCACTATCCCCATATCCAAAACCCCGTACAGAATGGCTCAGCAGAATTGAAAGAACTGAAGGTCCAACTACAGGAACTGCTTGATAAAAGGTTCATACGACCCAGTGTTTCTCCGTGAGGTGCACCGGTGTTGTTTATGAAGAAAAAGGATGGATCGTTACGTTTATGCATAGACTATCGGGAGTTGAATAAGGTGACCATCAAGAATAAGTACCCACTTCCTAGGATCGATGACCTGTTTGACCAGCTACAGGGTGTATTTTCAAGATTGACCTACGATCAAGTTACCATCAGCTGAGGATTAGAGAGAGTGATATCCCGAAGACTGCGTTCCAATCCAGATACAGGCATTACGAGTTCATTGTGATGTCTTTTGGTCTGACAAATGCTCCAGCGGTATTCATGGATTTGATGAACTAGGTGTTCAAGGACTTCCTGGACATCTTTGTAATCGTTTTCATTGATGACATTTTGGTTTACTCCAAGACAGAGGCGGAACACGAGGAACATCTTAGGAAGGTCCTAGAAAGACTGAGGGAAAACAAGCTGTATGTAAAGTTTTCTAAGTGCGAGTTCTGGCTATGGAAGGTGTCCTTCCTTGGGCATGTGGTGTCGAAGGATGGGGTTTCAGTGGATCTAGCTAAGATTGAGGCCGTTACCAATTGGCCCCGCCCTACAACGGTCAGCGAGGTGCGTAGTTTCCTGGGATTGGTTGGGTACTATCGTAGGTTTGTAGAGAATTTCTCTAGCATAGCCACACCGTTGACTCAGCTAACCAGGAAGGGAGCTTCGTTTTTTTGGAGAAAAGCTTGTGATGACAGTTTTCAAGACCTCAAGTAGAGGTTGGTTCAGCACTGGTTCTCACCGTACCAGACGACTCCGAGAATTTCGTGATCTACAATGATACTTCTAAGAAGGGTTTGGGTTGTGTGCTTATGCAACATGGTAGGGTGGTCGCCTATGCCTCCCGCCAGTTGAAAAACCATGAGCAAAACTATCCTACCCACGACTTGGAATTGGCAATAGTGGTGTTTGCCCTGAAGATTTGGAGGCACTACTTGTATAAGGAAAAGATCCAAGTTTTCACCGACCACAAGAGTCTGAAATACTTCTTCACCCAGAAAGAGTTAAACATGAGGCAGCACAGGTGGCTCGAGTTAATAAAGGATTACGACTGCGAGATCCGCTACCACCCAGATAAGGTGAATATGGTAGCCGATGCCCTTAGTCGAAAGGTCGTTCATTCGGACGCCTTAATCACTAAGCAGGTTCAGTTGTATAAGGATCTGGAGCGAGCAAAGATTGCGATGGCAGTGGGGGAAGTCACTTTGCAGCTAGCTCAGTTGATAGTACAACCAACCTTGAGGCAGAGGATTATTGTTGCACAGTAAGGTGATCCAGACCTGGTTCAGAAATGTTGTCAAGTAGGGTCGAGTCAGGCAAGTGAATTTTTCTTGTCGATGGACAAGGGTCTTTTGTATCAGGGACGGTTGTGCGTCCCAGCAGATGATGACCTGAAAGGGGAACTATTGGCAGAAGCTCACAACTCTCCATTCTCGATGCACCCAGGTAGTACCAAAATGTATCAAGATGTGAAACGGTATTACTGGTGGCCCAATATGAAAAGGGAGATAGTTTATGTCAGCAGATGTTTAATTTGTTCAGCAGATGAAGGCCCCGAGGCAGAAGATAGCAGGCTTGCTACAACCATTGAATGTGCCAGAATGGAAATGGGAGAGCATGGCTATAGATTTTATTATGGGTTTGCCTAAGACAGCGAAAGGTTTCTCGGTGATTTGGGTTGTGATAGACAGACTCACCAAGGTGGCACATTTTATTTCAGGAAAGCCCACGTACGCGGTGAGTAAGTAGGCTCAACTATATATGAAGGAGATAGTAAGAATACATGGTGTGCAAGTATCAATTGTGTCCGACAGGGACACTCGTTTCACCTCCAGTTTTTGAAAGAGCCTCCAGGTAGCTTTAGGGTCGTGGTTGAACTTTAGTACAACTTTTCACCCCCAAACGGATGGGCAAACAGAACGTTTAAATCAGACGTTGGAGGACATGTTGCATGCTTGTGTGTTAGAATTCTCAAAAGGTTGGGACTCCCACTTGCATTTGGCAGAGTTTGCTTATAATAATAGCCATCAGGCTACTATTGGCATGTCATCGTTTGAAGCTCTTACGGCAGAGGTTGCAGGTCTTCTGTTTGCTGGGGTGAGATTGGGGAGAGGAAACTGGTAAGAACTGAGTTAGTGGAGTTGACGAATGAAGCCATGTAGAAGATCAGGGCTAGAATGCTAGCAGCGCAAAGTAGACAGAAAAGTTACGCGAATGTTAGGCGTAAAGATCTGGAATTCAAGGCAGGTGACAAAGTGTTCCTGAAAGTGGCAACGATGAAGGGTGACCTGAGATTCGGGAAGAAAGGTAAGTTAAGTCCGCGTTTTGTAGGGCCATTCGAGATCTTGGAGCGAGTCGGCTCTATGGCTTACCATTTGGCCTTGCCACCGTCTCTCTCCATGGTCCATAATGTCTTTCATGTCTCCATACTAAAGAAGTATTTAACAGATCCGTTTCATGTGGTGGACTTTGAGCCCTTGTAGCTGAATGAAAACTTGAGTTATGAGGAGAAGCCTACGCAAATTGTGGCCAGAGAGGTGAAAGTTTTGCGCAGTAAAGAGGTGCCACTAGTGAAGGTTCTGTGGTAGAACCATCAATTTGAGGAAGCAACTTGGGAGCGAAAGGACAAGATGAGAGCACTGCATCCAGAGCTCTTCCAGGATTAGAACTTTCAAGGATGAAAGTTTATTAAGGGGGGAAAGAGTGTAACGCCTCAAAGATTTATACATATATTTATTTTTTAAAAAAAGAGAGATAGAGAGTTAATAGTTAATTAAGGAAAATAGAAGGCGAATTAGGATTATAAATGAGGGTTTAGGGAACTTCGGTTTGCGTGCAAGGAAAAAAATTCCTTTTTTCTTTTTCTTTTCTTCTTCCTCCTTCCAGCCACGAAGCACCCCTTCACCCAACTTCTTTGCCGCCGCCTTCTCACACCTCAGTCCAGTGCACCACAGCTTCGTCCATCATCCACTGCTCGACCTTAGGTCTCAGTCGTTCCAGCTGCGCGAAGTTGCATTCGCTTCCAGTTGCGCCACTCGACCGTCACTTCTAACCGCGCTGCTCGACCATCGCTTCCAACCGCACTGCTCCCCGCCAGCTGAGCTTCTTCGATTTTTTTCCGTTCCGTTCTTGCATCCGCCAATCGTCAACCATTTCGGTTCTGCCAAGAACCTGGGTTTAGTGAGATTTAAGTTTTTTTGGTTTTTAGTTAATGGGTTTTGAATGACTACCGATCTTTTGGTATGATTTTTTGTTTATTCAGGGTGCGTTGTTGCTCAATTCAGGATTTCAAGACATTTTTTTTTCGATACTGTCCAACAGCATCAAGGTTTGCTTGGGTGCCTTTTGGTAAGCTATATTGGTCGTTCTGATTTAAATCTCGTTTCCCCAGTTGTTTGGTGAATGTTGGTGTTTATTGGATTTTAGAGTTTAGCTTTGAAACATTTCAGCTTGGCTTAGGACTGTTTTGGATTTCGTCCTTGGAGCTCATGTAGTTCTAGTTACGTCGGCATTCTTTTGGGTTTGTGGTTTGGAGTTTTTTTTGTGCAGTTTGGGTGAATAGGTTGTATTTATAAAGATTTAACATTAAATTGGTTTAATCTAGGGCAATTCGAGCATCTGACTCGAGTCAAAGAGGGGTTTCGCTGATAATTGGAGTTTGGTTGCTAATTGTTCGACATAATTTTGAGGTAAGTGGTTTACTATCGGTTTGCCTTCAATCCTAAGCATGTGTTACGTATTGGTTCCTTGGTTGGAATAAACTATTTTGGTATGCATACTGGTCCGTTGAGAATTTTGAAAGCTTACGCTTATGCCATTGTATGTTATTGTAAAATTTGATTGGGTGTGTAAATTGTGAACTGTTGGATGGTCTTGGAATGTTTTATGACCTTATGATCTATGACCTTGTTTGCATGCTTATGTCTATTTGAGATTCTAGTTACTGTTAGTGTTACCATTGGGCTATGCACATCGCATATTGTGAGCTTTCGGGCCACACCTTATGCTTATGTACGGTGTCCCTTTTTGGGATTCCCACCAATGCTTATGATTGTGATCCCCCGCGATCACTACTTATGAAATCGTGCCTTCGGGTTCGCCCCCTTATGCCTATGCCTATGCCTACGCCTATGATGCCCTTATGCACTTTGGCCTAATGGGAAGACTAACAGATCACTGAGTGGGCCCAGTAGTGGGTCGCTTACTGAGTATATTTATATACTTATCCTTTTCTTTTTATGCTTTTCAGGTAGGGGTAATGATAGACCGGCACATGACAAGAGGGATCTGTGACCTGGCCATTTGGACGTTTTATTGCTTTCGCATTTAGGATTTAAGTATTGGAGTATGGTTTTGAAGTTAGGGTTTTTTAGAATTTTCTGAAATATTCATTGATTTTATTTATTGATTATTTACTTGTTATTCATTTTAAAGTTAGGTTAGGGGTACCCTGAACGGTAATTTTTTTTTTTTTTTTAATGATTTCTCACCTTTGCTTATTGAAGTACTATTTAAATTAAATAATTTTTTTCTTATTTTTTTATATTGTTATTCTTTGAAAAAAAATGTATTGTCAAGCCTATGCATGCATAAAGTAGCATCCTAGAAACATATTAGAAATTTGGGTCGTTACAGTTGGTACCAGAGCCTAAGTTTTAGGTTTTGTAGACTGACTTACATCGTGAGTCCAATCTGTTCCTTATGGCCATAAATGGATCTTTCGTCATCGCTAGGTTTGTTGTTTAAGGTCCTTTAGGGAAATATATATGAAATCTTACTTGTTGTGCAGTCGTTTGATGGTTTACTGTACTAGCGTGTATTAAAGTGTTGTGTGTGGTCACCAAGTATGGCGCTACGAACTAGAGGAAGGGGCAGTCGAGGTAAGAAAGTAATTAGGGAGCAGGACCTGACCTGCAAAACCTAAGGTGCAGAGCCAAGATGTGCGGGACCCGCCACCTCATGACCCTTCTAGGTCAACTTAGCAGAAGGTTAGACCAAGAAGCGTGCCTCGAGCTTTGACTGTGCCTCTGCCAGGACCGTCATCCTCAGAAATTCCAGTAGAATATGCGGCTATGGCTGCAGCTATTGGGAACATCGTCACGCAGGCCATGGTAGGACAGCTAAGGGGCATGGTGGCCGAGCAGATAGCTCAGCACGCACAGTCACAGTAGGCATCATCCTCATCAGACCCGTTACCACCAGTTCAGAATCCAAATAGGGCCATGAATCGAACCGTGGCAGGCCCTTCTTTGGAAGTTGGATACCTATGGGACTTCAAGAAGTATGATCCCCCGACATTTAACAGGTTCCTGAAAGTTCCCACAAATGCAGAATTGTGGTTGTCCAATGTGGAAGGGATTTTTTAGTACATGAGGTGTCCATATCAAAACTAAAAATTTTGTCATACTTGCAAAACCTCAAACATAAAAAGCATTGTTGAACAATCATATTCTTAAATTGCTATCTATTGAAATTTTGCATTGAAATTTTCTTATTTCTATACCATCATATATATTTAATAAGATGATTATATCACATTCGTTAGAAATATTCTACAAGAATCTCTATGTTATATATACTATTCACTAATATTTGAATTATAAGATTTTTGTACCTTTAATCCTTCAGGGATATAATTATTAGAAGATGTATATTAAGTTTTTCATAAACAGTCAGATATATTATATATCACATGGTATCGTATCTACCATAGGAGAATATGTCTTCACATATAACCAATATCAATTCTTTGCAAGATTTATTGTGGAACTTGTCTCACTTTATATAATGTGACCTCATTCTATTTATTTTTTATAATTACTCACTTTGTATCCTTGTACATTCTCTAATGTCTGAACTAATAATTCTCACAATTTGAAAAATTAATGTATTTCTATTGTTTCTTTTCACATAAGTCAATCCTTTGTATGTTGTGACATTTTTTTTCCAATATATATGAGTATATAATACTCATAATATCGTGAGAAACATCGTATGTATATATATATATATATATATATATATTGTCAACTTATACAAGTATGGCTCCATATTTTTTTTTCTATCATGACATATAATTTATCAAGAACTCTTTATCATCCTCTTTTACTTCAAAATTTCCTAGTGAGTACTCATATTCAGGATTTGTTCTGGAATATCCATATAAAACCGAGTCATTTTGATTATTGATTACTTTTTTTAGGATCTTTATCTTTGGAACTCATTTGTCTATCATGCTTCAGGTGTGTTGCAAACTAATTAATAGTGACAACTTGTTGCACTGGGATATCAATCTTAGATGGTGTATTTGCAATAGTATCTATCATTTAGTCACTTTTTTGTAATTGTAAATACTCTATAAATACATCTAGCATTTGATTTACAATCTTTTTCAAATGAAGTATCTTTTGAACTTCTAGTTCGAAGTAATTTATATGGTGATCAAAATGAAGCAATACTTATGCATTTCATTCAATTTCTTTTTCCAACTTTTTCTTAATTCCTTATCTAATGTTGAAAAACTTGATTCATTAATGAAAATTAGCATATTATGCAATAAATTCATCACTTGTCAGGGGTTCAGAGTATTTATTAATTAATGTGTAATCAATTTCACCTAGATTTATAACATCTTTTGAGGACTCATTTTAATTGCTTCATCTTCTTAATTGTTGTTGTGGAACAATTTAAAAATTTAGTGCACATGAAATATATTTGATTGGTCATCAACGTATATGCCATTGGCTTAAAGCATATATAATAACATGAACCCATTCAAATTTAGAAGCTATGCTATTTGAATATAAGCTACATAAGTTTCAATACTTATCTCAATCAATTATCAAATGTTTGGGATGCAAACTCACTAGCATTACTAAACAAAATTAATAATTTCAAAATCATGAAATTGTACTATTAACTATTTGAGCAACTAACCTTGCAAATGTAAGTTTTTGAAATGACAATAAATATATATGTGATCATCGACTGGATGCGCCAACAAAAACCATAAAATATTTAAATGCTTCACTTGGTAGATTAATAAATCCAGATATACAACCATGAATCTGTTCCAAAAGCACAAAGGTTCAATTTCAATTTTAGCTAGTGAGAGTTTGATAATAAATCTTTTAAGAACAAGAAGCACTGATAATTTATTAGATAGAAGAATCTTTTAGTTCTTCAATGGAGGTTAAAGTATATTTCGAATAATTATTTTTACTATTGACCCAAAATGGCTCGTGTCAAATAAAAAATATATTTGGATCAATAAACTTCAGGTTTATTGGTTACATATACTTCAATTGCATGAATATGTATGTAATACAATATAGAAAAGAAAAAAAAAAAAGCAAACAACTTTTCTATATACATTTCCCTTAGGAGACAATAGGTATAGTATATTGTTGGGATTGATGTCTTAAATCTCAATGGTTCTCGTAGTTTGTAAATTCGTATGAACAAATTGTTATTAATAAAATAAGAGTTATTTTATTTATGCATTAACTCTATCCAATAAACTAAGATCCAAAGTTATTTTATATAACTTAAACATGTATGTAGTTGACATATAGGTGGATCATGTTTAAGTAATAACCTAAATAGTTAAAAGAATAAGATTGGGTGTCTTATCCTTGTGACACTACAGATACAACACACTTTGTAATTGTTACAAGAGTTATATAAAGTGTTACAAATGATTTAATTCTTATCATTGATGTAAGGATACGTGAGTGGGAGTATCCTATACAAATAGTTTGTATAAGACCGGACCGCGAAATGATTAGTCTATCTTTATAGCACCGTTACTTGAAGAGATTAGCATTTCAATAGGATGACCATAAGTGACTTGACCTTAATCCTGAGTGAGTTGTGAACTTCTGTCTATGAGGGCAGTCTTTTGATTTGTATGGGTGAGAGTGGCTAGATTTGTCAACTCAATAAGCCTACCATTTTGAGGATTTATCTGAGTAGGGAGTTGAGAATATAGTTACACAAAATGAAACTCACTCCTTCGAAGTTCTATGATAAGTAGACGAATTGTTCCCTAAAGAGCTGATTTCGGGTCTTGAACAATAAGGGTCCTTACCCTCTCACTGACCAGAGAGGGGTTTTAATTTATAATTGGACTATAACTAATTTTTCATTAGAGGGATTTGTGGTACTTAAGAAATAGATGTAACTACTGAAGGAACGGTGAAGTTCTGCAAAAATAGAGGTCGTCTCAGTTTTTAATTTTCACAGAACAGAAACTTACTGAACCAAAATATGCATAAAATCAACTAATTTACAGCATGCTGAGAGAAGGGAAAAGAAATTAGGGTTTAAAAATCACTTACCCTTGAAGAACTCACAACCTTCACAAAATCCCCTCTCCAATAATGATCAACCACGAACAATTACAACCATGAACGGTAAAACAAAGGGGCATCACCACAATAATTACCTCTGTATTCTCCGTAGGGTCTGACGATCACATGAGGTGTGAGTTCTGTGATTTTGGAATAGGGAGATAGATTGATAGGAGAAGAAAGAGTGTTTGGGATTTTCTTGAGATCTTAAAAAAAAAAAAAAATAGAGAGTGCCTTTATCACAAGTCTTCTGATGAAGAAGATTATCATTAGTCCAACTGCCCCACACACTACGTGAGATTAAGAGAGAATTAAGTGGAGGAAAGTTATTTCCCTCCCTTTAATTTTAAAATTAAAATTAAAATTAATTAATTTTAATTTAAATAAATATTAACAAAATTTTTATAAATAAAAATATCCCAAAAATATTTACATTCTATAGCAAAAAGTTTCAAAGGTGCTTTGTACTTTTGGAAATTTTTGCTATAAAATGTAAATATTTTTACATTTAATATTATATCAAATATAATATAACCTATTGTTTTAATTCTCTCATTAATGCATGGTATTTAATATAAATCCATTTATACTAAATTTAATTATATGAATCCAATTCACATCATTAATATTTGAATTGTATTCAAATATTTATTTCCTCTCAAATAAACTTTATATAATGTATCAAATACATTATATTAATTATATCATATATAATTAAGAGTTAAATTAATTATATCACATATAATTAATTCCCTCAATTAATTTGAACGATTCAAATTAATTCAAAATTGATTCTCATAAATCCCTGTTGAGCTATAGAGTGAACCTCATGGACCTGTAGATTGAAACTCCAATGGTATTTGAATAATTAATTAAACTCCTTTAATTAAATTATTCAACATCCATTAACTATCACTCCACTAAAGACCGACAACTACACTCTTCGTACTACAGATATATTTCTATGTCTATTTGATATAACCAGTTAACAACGTAATGACCCTTCACAAATTGCTAGTAAGTACATATGAGTCAAAATTACTGTTTTGTCCCTGTAGTTACATCTAACTCCTTAAGTACTACTGATCCCTTTAATGAACAATAGGTCATAGTCCAACTGTGACCAAACTTCTCTCAAGCCAAGAGAGGGTATGATGCCACATTGTTCAAGCCTCAGAATCAGCCCTTAAGAGAGCAATTATATACTTACTCCGACATCAGGGAATGAGTGAATTCTGTCTTGTGTAGTTGTGCTCCCAACTCCCTAATCAGACGAATCCTTAAAATGGTAGGCTTATTGAGTCGGCGATCTGGCCGGCCACTCTCACCCATACAAATCAAAGGACCGCCTTCATAGGTAGAAGTTCACAACTCACTCAGGATTCAGGTCATGTCACCTATGATCATTGTGGAGAAATGTAGGTTTCTATTATTAATGGTGTTATATAACGAGACTAGTCATTTTGTAGTCCGGTTTTATACAAACTTCTTTGTATAGAATACCCCCGCTCACATGTCTCCATGCAAATAATCAAGATCAGATCATTTGTAGCACTTTACAATAATTGTAATTCTACAAAGCGAGTCGTATTCGTAGTGTCACCAGGATAAGGTACCCAGCCTTATCCATCTACTACAAACCATTTAGGTTATTACTTAAATATGATCTACCTATATGTCTCTATATACATGATTAATCTACAAAAGATAACATTGGTTGTTAGTTTATTGGTTTGTAGGTTAATGCTACTAAATATTGAATAAAACATCTCATATTTTATTAAAATGTTTGTACATTACAATTACAAACTACAAGACCCACGAGATTTAAGGCATCAACCCAACAACTACATGGGTAAAACGGTAATTTGACCCAACTATAGCTATGAACGATTCGTGAAAGGTCAACTTGTTGTTGATTGGTTATATTTGTGGACATAGATATATATTTAAAGTGCGAAGAGTACAGCTGTCGGTCTTTAATAGAGTGATCGACAGTTAATGAATATTGGTTAATTAATTAAAGAGTTTAATTAATTAATCTCGTACCACTGGAGTTTCTAATATTTAGGTCCATAAGATCTTTTTGCTAGCTCATAAAGGGTTAAATAAGAATCAATTAGTTTTGGATTAATTTGATTTGTTCAAATTAAATAAGAGAATTAATTGTATATGATACAATTAATATAATGTTTATAAATACATCATAATATAAAGTTAATTTTGAATAAGAATCAAAATTATACTTTATAATATGTGAGAGATAAATATTTGGATAAGATTCAAATATTATTCATGTTAATGAGACTCATATAAAATTATAGGTTATAATTAATGTGGATGAGATTCATATTAAAACTGTAGGTTAAAACTAATATGGATGGGATTCGTATTAAAACTATAGGTTATGTGAGAGAATATTATTTGAATATGATTCAAATGAAATTAAATATATGATATTTAATTAGTTAACTAATTAACGGCTCAATAATTAATATTATTTAAATATATTTATATATTAAATTAGATTTAGTATATATATATATGTTGTGAAAATAAGAACAATGCATAAACAAAACAAGAACAAAAGAAGCAAAGTAGAAAAAAGATTGAAGAGAACAAATATTGAACTCAATTGTGTTTTGTCTTATAAAGACACCTTGCACCAGAATGATGTTGTATGTTACAACATAGAATTCAATGGAGGGTGCATATTACAACATGAAATTCAATGGGAGGTTTGTGATATTTGAACCTATGTAGGTTATGGATATCTATACTAAATAGTATATTACAATATATATTATATTTGTAATACTTAATGCTCCCCCCTTAGATGTCCATATTATATAACATAATAACGTCTCGTTAAAATCTTACTAGGAAAATCGAGTGGGAAAATCCTAGTGAAGGGAAAAGAATACATTATTTTATATACTTTAGTGACTGCCTCATTAAAAATCTTTCTAGGAAAACCGAGTGGGAAAAACCATAGTCAAGGGAAAAAGAGTGCAATATTTCTACTCCCGCTCGTGAATACATCACTTGAGTTCTCTGAGTTGTCACATTCCAATGTTGTGCACTAATTTTTCGAATGTTGGTATGGGTAGTGCCTTCGTAAGTAAGTCCACCAAGTTGTCTTTTGAAGAAATTTGTTGAAACTAATGTCGTCATTTTCTTCAAGGTCATGCATTCAGAAGAGTTTTAGTGAGATATGCTTTGTTTTATCTTTTTTTATATACCCATCTTTGATTTGAGCTATAAATGCAGTATTGTCTTTGATAACGAGCAGAAATGCACATTATTACAGTGACAAGTTATTAAACCATACAGGTTTGCGTTAATAAAATATATAAGGTTGCGTCCAAAAAGCATTAAGTTTGTAACATTGCGGTCGCATGCGTTCATCGCATAAAAACAGTTAACTTTTGTATTTTTGTGCAAAATATGCGTTGACACAAAGCAAAAAGTACGATCACAAGAAAGCAATGGTCGAGCACAGCGTTACCGCAAGGCTTTGTGGTGATTTGTGCTCGCAAACATTTGCTCAAGAAGGATTGCCACATAGAGTTGACGCAACTTAGTGGGCGCATCTGGGTGAAAAGCATAATTAATCACGATGGGACAAAAAGCTGATGACGGTCGAGTTCAAATTAAGTTGACAAGCCGCTAACAATAGCAAGTACACTCAGCTTTTCAGTGACAAATATTCGGCGCATCAGACAGGGAATTAAAGCCATCTCATTAGTGCAATCATAAGAGAGAAGACGTCTTTCCCCCCGAAGCTTTATAAATACCAAAGGCAACCTTCAGAAGATGAGTTCAGATAGTTAGAGAATTTCCCTTAGATAGAATAGCCTTGTTCATAGTTTTTCTTTTTATTTAGAAGGCGGAGCGAGAGAAGGGAAGAAACGCCGGAAGATCGCTCAGGGCAACTCGAGAGAGAACTCAGAGGCGTGGAAAAGCAGAGAGCGGGTCGACTCTCGCGAGAGCAAGACTATCTTTTGAACAGAGTAGAAAAGACAATGTAAAAGCCTTGGGAAGCAAGAGATTGCCACCAGGTTCTTTATTCTCATCTTGGATTGTTATTTTGTATTTCGACTCTATATCTATACAATGAAACTTCTTTATCTACATCTGTTCACTCTCTTAAAAGCATGCATGAGTTGAGAATAACTAAGCTAACATGACCTAGGATCTTCATCGTATGCGATTATCTTGTTTATGTTGTGCCCAACATCCCTTTAGAGCTACTCGAGAGAGAGTCTAAAGAAAGAACCTAAGACGTGAGAGAGCTAGGTTGGAATCTAGACTCGAGAGAGCAAGATTAGATCTGCATAAGCAAGAGATAGGGACTTAGAGATAAGCTCTGTTTGCCAACCTGCATCGTGTGCACCCTAGAGATAGGTTATGACATTATGTGGTCACCTTATTTGTGTTTATGTCATTTTGTCATCGCATAGATAAGAATAGAGGGTTATGTGTAGGTCCTATAGACTCATCGCATGTGTTCTAGTATTAGAAGCTGTAGCATTTGCATCGAGAGATGATTTACTATTGTATGTGTATTGCATGATCGCATAATATAAACGCACCCTAGAAAGTGTTAGCTGAAATCCTTCTCAACCCGTTCTCCGCATATTCATCGCATCTTTCGTATTATCTACTCTTTTCGTAACTCCACGACATATATTTATTTTACACCGCAAATAACAACCCAAAACAACTATTTGAATTATTTGGTTACCGCAAAGTTTTCTTGAAAATCATCACTGCATACTGTTTTCCCTAGTCTCTGAGTTCGACCCTGAACTTACCAGGAAACTCAATAGGGTTTATACTTGGATTCCGCTGAGAAAACTTGTTGCTCAACTCATTTCCATTACCGCATTTCATTCCATAATTTCACCTCATAAAATAACGCATCAAGTTTTTGAAATAATAACATTGGTAAATTTTTATTGGAAGACAAGTTGATGAGTCATTAACCTCAACCACACACATTCCCTACCAACTTCATGAATTGCAAGAATTTCTACATGATTTGAGGAAGTGGTTGTGATGATTTACTTTACGGATCGTCAAGATATAACAGTTCCTCCACATGTAAACAGATAACCTATTTGAGATCTTGCTTTGTGTGAATCAGATAAATATTCAACATCTTCATAACCAGATAGATCAAAGTTTGATTTGTTTGAATAAAAAAAACTCATATCAATCGTTCCTCAAAGATAACGGGGTATATGCTTAACTTTGTTCCAATGTCTTTTTGTTGGAGAACTGTATCTTACTAATAAATCTACTGAGAATGCTATATACGATCTTGTGTTGTTAGCAAGATACATTAATGTACCTATTGCATTAAAATATGGTACTTTAGGACCAAGTAGTTCTTCATTATCTTCTCAAGGTTAAAAAATATCATTTTTCACATCTAGTGATTGAACTATTATTGGAATGTTCAGTGGGTATGCTTTGTCCATGTAAAATCTTTTTAAAATCTCTTTTGTATATGTTAATTGATGAATAAAAATACCATCGGCTAAATACTCAATTTGCAAGCCAAGGAAAAATTTTGTTTTACCAAGATCTTTCATCGCAAATTCTTTTTTGAGATATCCTGTTGCCTTTGAAAGCTCTTTATAAGTACCAACTATATTTAAATCATTAATATATACAACTATATTAGCAAATCCTGACTGTGATTTGTTAATAAAGACACATGGACAAATTGGATTATTTTGATAACCTTCTTTTAATAAAGAATCACTTAGATGGTTGTACTACATTCGTCATGATTGTTTCAATCTATATAATGATCTCTGTAATTCGATCTAATATAATTATCTAGAATTTGAATTACATGATTCAGGTATTTTAAATCCTTCAAGAATTTTCATGTAGATTTCATTTTCCAGATATCCATATAGATATGTTGTGACAATATCCATAAGATGTATGTCAAGCTTTTCATATACAGTTAGAGGCTAATTAAATATCTTAATATAATAGCATCCACCATAGGAGAATATGTTTCCTCATAATCAATGTCTGGTCTTTGAGAAAATCTTTGTGCAACATGTCGTGCTTTATATCTTGTGTTCTCATTATTTTCATTTCTTTTACGTACAAATACCTATTTGTATCCCACGGATTTTACACCTTCAGGTGTATGGACTGCAGATCCAAAAATCTCACGTTTCGAAAGTGGTTTTAATTATGCTTGGATGGCTTCTTTCCACTTGACCCAATCCTTTTGTTGATGACATACTTCAACAGATCTAGGTTCAGAATCCTTATTCTCATGAGTGATATCATGGGCAACAATATAAGCAAAAATGTTGTATATAACTACATTAGTTCTATTCCATCTTTTTCTTGTCACGACATAATTTGTCGAGATCTCATTGTTATCTTCATATATTTCAGTCTTTTCAACATTTTTATCATTAGTCACGTACAGGGTTTCTTTTTTAATGTTCTCATTTTCAATTGAGTGATTTCAACTATTGATTACTTTTCTTTTTCAAGGATTTTTATCCTTTGAACCTATTGATCTACCATGCTTCTAGCGTACCGCTGACTCATTAGTTGTAACAACTTGTTAAGTTGGGATTTCAATTTTAGATGGAATATTTGTAGCTGGAATATGTGAATTAGTCACTTTCTTAGTATCTGTAAATGCATTTGGCATTTGGTTTTCTATGCTTTGTAAATTAATTATCTTTCGAACTTTCAGTTCGTATTGATCTATACAAGGATCTAAATGGGACAATAATGATGCATTTCAGGCAATTTTATTTTCCAACTTCTTAATTCCTCCCCCTAATAATGTTGGAAAAGTTTCTCATCATAATGACAATCAGTAAATCGTGCAGTAAATACATCACCCGTCAGAAGGTTCAAGATATCCAATAATTGATGGGGAATCAAATTCGACATATATTCCTAACCTCCTTTGAAGTCTCATTTTAATATGTTATGGTGGGCCAATTGGAACATATACTGCACAACAAAAAAATCACATATGAGAAATATTTGGCTTATGGCCATAAGCTAATTGTACTGAGGAGTACTTATAATAAGATGTCGATCTTATGCGTATAAGTGACGTTGCATGCAAAATAGCATGACCCCATATAGATATTGGAAGTTTTGTTCTTATAAGTAATGATCTAGCAATTAATTTTAAATGTTTGATAAATGATTTTGCTAATCATTTTGTATATGAACATGAGCTACAAGATATTCAACACTTATCCCAATTGACATACAATAATCATTAAATACTTGAGATGTAAATTCACCAGCGTTATCAAGTCAATTGCTTTTGATTGTATAATCAGGAAACTATGCTCTTAATTTGATTATTTGAGCAAGTAATCTTGTAAATGCAAGGTTTCGGCTTGATATGTGACCATTTACTGGATGTGTCAATTAAAACCTAAATGGTCCGCTTGGTAGATTAATAGGTCCACATATGTCACAATGAATTCGTTCTAAAAATGTTAGTGGCTCAATTCTCACTTTAGCTGGTGATGGTCTAATAATCAATTTTCCTTGAGAGCAAGCAACACATGATAATTCATTAGATTGAATAATCTTCTGGTTCATAATAGATGTCCATGAGAATTTTCAATAATTCTTTTCATCATTATTCACGTGGGATGACCCGATTGATCATGCCAAACATTGAACATATCTAGATTCATGAACTTCGGGTTCATGGTTGCATATATTTCAATTACTTATATATGAGTATAATATAATCTAGAAGAAAAAGCAGGCAGTGTTTCCAATATACGTTTTCCATGTGAAACAATAGATGTAATATAGAGATATTCTATATTATTCTTATTGTTGGTTTCAACATGATTACCATTTTCATGTATATCTTTGAAACTCAATAGATTTCTTTTTGACTTACTATAGAACTAAGCACTATTAATTGTGAATTTTGTTCCTCTACGCAAAATAAGGTTTGCTCTTCCAAAACCTTCAATCAAGTTTGTATTGTATTAATATTTGCTTCAAGCATTGTCAATTTAGAAAAATATTTTTCTACTTTTAAGTATGGTGTGCGTAGTTGCCCTATGTGCCAAGCATCGTCTTCATTTTTCATTTTTGAGTCAACCAAAATATGAGAAATGTCCATGATTCTTCATTATAAATAAAACGATTACAATAAATCTCAAATCAAAATTAACTTGTAAATGTAAAAAAAGAACAAACTAAAGCATAAATTAATATTAGTTTTGGACATTATCAAAATTAAAAGAAATTATTTGCTACTCTTTAAATGTCATCATTTTTTTCTGCAGGAGACTCAAAGAAGTCCGCAACATCCAAATGTGTCATGTTTGAAGGGTCAAATACATCATCTTGATACGCAAAGTTTCCTTCCACATTTTTCCCTTTCTCCTTCAATGAGGCTTGATAGAGATCAACTAAGTATTTGGACGTACGACAGGTACGAGATAATGCCTCTTCGTACGACATTGAAAGCATTGATTTTCAACACTTTTAGAGCTCTTATTTTGTGGAACTTTTCCTCTATGATCATCAATATTTGTGGTTTTCTTGAAATCTGAATGATTATTACCATGGAAAGAATAATTATTTCTTCCTCTACCGCGATCACCACCTCGACCATGATTATTTGAAATTACAGCATTTACTTCAGGGAATGGTGCTACTCCAGTTGGTTGAGATTCATGGTTTTTCATTAATAGCTCATTGTTTTGTTCAGTCATGAGAAGACATGATATAAGTTCATAATACTTTTTAAAACCTCTTTCTTGATATTGTTGTTGTAGAAGCATATTCGAGATATGAAATGTTGAAAATGTCTTCTCTAACATATCTTCATCAACAAATTTTTCTCCGCATAACAACAATTTTGAACTAATTTTAAATAATGCGGAATTGTAATAACTTACTGGTTTAAAATCTTCCAACCTTCGATGCATCCAATCATAAGGAGTTTTGGGAAGAATTACTTTTTTTTTTTAATGATTGTACCTTTCTTTTAAACTTTGCCTTAGGACATAGAGATCTTTTACCATAAGATATTCAATCTTTAGTCCTTCATGAAGATGATGTCGAAGGAGAATCATGGTTGTTGCTTTTTCTTTTTCTTTTTTTTAGAAGTCTTATTTCCTTCTTTAATCGTTTCTCCAAGATTCATGACATCCAAATGAATTTCAACATCAAGCACCCATGATAAATAATTATTACCATTGATATCAAGAGATAGAAACTCTAATTTGGTAAGACTTGTCATGGCAAAACTATAACAAAGAAATGTAACTTATATTAAAAATTTAATAAACATATCAATCATGCATTCCAAACAATGTAGATAATTATTACAACATGTTGTATTATGTTTTTAAAGTATATATCCAATATAAATAACATGCTCAATATATATATATATATATGTATGTATGTTTCATAAACATGATATTCGAACGACACAATACAAAATCATTCAAAACATACATATTAATGGACCATTAAAGTTATAAACATATCATAATACATAGCAATATACCAATCCTTTTAATTAAATTATCAAGTAATGAAAATTCACATATGCACATTTAATCCACATATTGATGATACTTCAAATAAATAAATTGCAATATATGCTCATAGAAAAAAAAATATTGACAATATGCTTAGACAAAAGTGGTATAACTATTTAGATCAATGTTATGAATGACACAAATAGTAAGTTTAGATAAAATAAGAAAAAGATCTCATAGAAAATGAACAACACAACATATTATTCACATACAAGAGCAAAAACATAAATAAAAAGAAAGATAAATCCAACCATGGAATTATTGTAAACAAATTATAATTTTGCAAGTATATTATATCAATAAGAAGAACATGTTGCCAACTTTTAAACTATACACAGTGTATATATGAGGTATTGGATACATATACACAATATACATGAAACGTTCATAACTCAAAACACATAAACAAAAGCGAAAACGAAATTAACCTACTTTTTGCAAATGAAAGTGGTAGAGTCGTGCTGATAACGTGTTGTGAAAATAAGAACAATGCATAAACAAAACAAGAACAAAAGAAGCAAAGTAGAAAAGAGATTGGAGAGAATAAATATTGTACTCAATCGTGTTGTGTCTTACAAAGGCACCATACACCACTATTTATAGGACATGAAATGTTGTATTCTACTTCATCTTCTTCCCAATATCTCTCTCACACAAAAAACTCTCTCTGCCAAAACAAAGAAGACCACACATCCTATATCTCTTGTCCTAAGAATAGTGAGGACTCCGAGTGGTAGTGTCCAGAGAAGTTCATCTTTCATGTGTTCGTGTTTGTTCAATTTCAAGAGAGGACTTTTTTATTCGTGCAAAGAAGATCCTGAAGGAACTGTGAGGTTCACTGTGGAAGCGCAAATCGTTCCAAATTCCCAATTTTCACAAAATATAAAATTAAAAAGAAATAATTATGAATTATATACATATTTTACAACATCCAAATAAGAGAAGAATGAAGGGTTAAAATTACATATCCTTGAAGAATCTATTCTTAGTGAAACTCCTCCTAGATTCGGTCACGAACCCTCCTCTTGGAATCTCGAGCTCCAAAAATTGCAACAACCCAATTTGGTTACCACTACAAGTGAATCTCCTGTATTCTCCTTTGGGATTGAGAATTAGCAGGAGTGTATGGGCTCTGCTATGATTTTGGAAGAGACGGGAAGAAATTGAGAGAAAAGGAATTTTGTTTTGGGAGAGTTCTATTGGGAAAACACACATAGATCTCTACTGTAATCTCATCTTCTGTGAAGAATAAAATGAAAATGTAAAACCAAAAAACCACTCGTTTTCCACGATTGATCCTGAGAGTATTAAGAGGAGGGAAGTTGTAACTCATTCCCTTTAATTTAAAATTATAAATTCAAATTAATTAATTATATATATATATATATATATATATATCAAATATAACACATAGGCTGTAGTTTACATTATATCGAATATAACATAATTTATAGTTTTAAAACTCTCATTAAATCATGGTATTTAATATAAATCAAATTTATATTAAATTTAATTATATGAATCTTATCCATATAATTAGTATTTGAATCATATTCGAATATTTAATTCCTCTCAAAATAAACATTAAATATATCACATAAAATTAATTCACTCAATTAATTTGAACAATTCAAATTAATCCAAAATTAATTCTAAATGAACCCAGTTTAGCTACATAAGGGACCTTATGGACCTGCAGATTGAAGCTCCAATGGTACTCGGATAATTAATTAAACTTCGGATATCTAAAATTAATTAATTATCCAACATCCATTAACTATCAGTCTCTCCACTAAAAACTTACAGTTGTACTATTTGTACCATAAATATATTTTTGTGTCCATCGAATATAACCAGTCAACATTGCGATGACCCTTCACAAATTGCTCATAAGTATAGCTGGGCCAAAATTACCGTTTTGCCCCTATAGTTACATCTAACTCCTTAAGTACCACTAATCCCTCTAATGAATAATAAGTCATAGTCCAACCATGACCAAACCTTTTTCAGGCCAATAGAGGGTGTGGCGTCATATTGTTCAAGCCCTGAAATCAACCCTTAAGGGAGTAACTTATCTACTTACCCCGACATTAAGGAAGAAGTGAATTTTGTCTTGTGTAGTTGTGTTCCCTGCTCCCCAATCAGATGAATCCCCAAAATGGTAGGCTTATCGAGTCAACAATTTTGCCACTCTCACCCATACAAACCAAAGGACAGGTAGGAGTTCACAACTCATTCAAGATTCAGGTCATGTCATCTATGGTCATCCTTGTGAAATATAAGTCTCTACTATTGATGATGTTATATAACGAGACTATTCATTTCATGGTCCAGTCTTATACAAACCCTTTTGTATAGAACACCTCGCTCACATTTTCCCACATGAATGATCAGGATCAAATCATTTGTAGTATTTTACAATAATTGTAACATCTATAAAGTGGGTCATACTCGTAGTGTCAACCCAAACAATCTCTCACTTGTCTTAAAGCTAGTGGGATGTACAATATAAAAGTCACACTAATATACAAGTACAAAAAATAATAAATTAGGGCATAAAATGCACCCGGTACAAAATCTCCCACTTGCCCTAAACGAAATGTGACCTATCCCATAGACCCATACTCTGTAGGTGACCCTCAAACACCTTAGTCATGAAGGTCTTTATAAATGGATCAGCAACGTTGTGCACCAAAGCTATCTGCGTGACGATCACGTCCCCTTGATGCACAATCTTTCGAATTAGATGATACTTTTATGTATTTCCTGCGGTTGTGACTCCTAGGCTCTCAGGAATTAGCCATAACATCACTTTTATCACAATAAAGAGTGATGGACTTTTCTGGGACCACTTCCAAATCAGTCAAGAACTTTCTGAGCCACATAGCTTCCTTAGTAGCTTCACAAACCGCTACATACTCAACCTTCATGGTGGAGTTAGCAATGCACCTCTACTTGGTGCTCCTCTAGACTACTACCCATCCATTAAGAGTGAATACTAATTTTGATGTGCATTTTCTAGAATTCTTATTAGTCTGGAAATCAAAGTCCATGTATCCTGTAACGGTCAAATCCTTAAAACCATACACGAGCATTGTAGGTTTTTAAAGGATACATATTTTCTATGTTAATTTTCCCAAGATTGTATTGATTATTTGCTTTAAATGCTAATTTTATAGGTAAACGGTTCTCGAGGCGTTTAGGAGTCAATAAGAGAAAATTTTGCCAAAAGGATTAAAATGTTGGGATTGGTGTCCTAATTCTCCCGGTGGTCTCGTAGTTTGTAAACATTTTGTACACATATTGTTATTAATAAAATAAATGTTATTTTATAAGCATTTACTCAAATCCAATAAACTAAGATCCGAGGTTATTTCATGTAACTTAAGCATGTATGTGGAGACATACAAGTGGATCATGCCTTAAGTAATAACCTAAATGGTCTATAGTAGATGGATAAATGAGGGATACCTTATCCTGATGACACTACGGATACGGCCCACTTTGTAGATGTTACAAGTATTGTAAAGTGCTACAAATGGTTTGATCCTGACCATTCATGTGGAGAGATGCGAGCGGGGGTATCCTATACAAAGAGCTTGTACAAGATTGGACCACGAAATGATTAGTCTCTTTATATAACGTTGTTGATAATTGAGACTTACATTTCACTATAATGACCATAGATAACATGACCTTAATCCTAAGTGAGTTGGGAACTTCTGCCTATGGGGGCGGTCCTTTGATTTGTATGGGTGAGAGTAGCCAGATTGCCAATTCAACAAGCCTACCATTTTAGGGATTCATCTGATTTGGGAGCTGGGAACTCAGCTACACAAGATAGAATTCACTTCTTCCCCAAAGCAGGGGTAAGTAGATAAATTGCTCCCTTAAGGGCTGATTTCGGGTCTTGAACATAGTGGTCATACCCTCTCCTAGCTCGAGAGGACTTAGTCAT
Source organism: Benincasa hispida (assembly GCF_027475165.1). Taxonomy (NCBI): domain Eukaryota; kingdom Viridiplantae; phylum Streptophyta; class Magnoliopsida; order Cucurbitales; family Cucurbitaceae; genus Benincasa; species Benincasa hispida. The sequence goes on along the minus strand of NC_143484.1, from coordinate 35,265,221 downwards.
AGTAGGACTATGACTTATTGTTCATTAGAGGAATCAGTGGTACTTACGGAATTAGATGTAACTACACAAGGCAAAACGGTGAATTGGCCCAGTTGTACTTACGAGCAATTTGTGAAAGGTTATAGCATTGTTGATTGGTCATATGGACACAGAAATATATTTGTAGTGTGAAGAGTGTAGTTGTCGGTATTTAGTGGAGTGACCAACAGTTAACAGATGGTAGATCTCGTGATTAAAGAGTTTAATCAGTTATTCAAGTATCATCGGAGCTTCAAGCTATAGGTCTATGAGGTCCCTTTGGTAGCTCAATGGGTTCAAGTTAAGAATCAGATTTTGAGTTAATTTGAAGTGTTCAAATTAACAAGAGAAAATTCAATTATATGTGATATAATTGATATGATATATTAGATACATTCATTGGAGGAATTAATATAAATATGATTTATATTAAATACCATAAAATAGAAGAAAAAAAAACTATGGTTTATATGTTTCATATGATGAAATATTAAAACTATAGGTTATAAATATAATATGATAAGTTGGTTATTATATTTATTTATAACATATTAATCATATGATAATTAATTATTCTTTTTCTCAAATAACCGATTTGAGTGGGAGGTTATTGGAAATTTTATGATAACTGTGAGATAAAAGAAAAATGGTTTTCCAAATGAATCAGAGTTGATTGTTTCACTCGGATTAATCTCAGAAAAGGTTATCAAGTAAAAGTGTTATACTAAACGATAGCATAGAGAGCATACACGATCGAGTTATGAGTTTACTATACGATAGTTACTCGTTTACTCGTTGCTACACGATCGAGTAGTAAACTCTATACGATAGGCTTAATCTTTCTAAACGATCGAGTATTTCGTCTATATGATAGACAACATTCATCTCCCACTTACTCGATCGTCTACCTCATGCTTTCCTCAATCCAAAATCATATAGAGCCCACAACTCCTGGATTCTCACACCGAGAATACCAAGGTAACTATTGTGGTGGTGTTTTAATTTCGTTTGAGGATCGACTTGGACTTGATTGAGATCGAGGTTCATTCAGACATTCATTGAGATCGAGTTTTGATCGTTGCGTTCGAGTTCGTGCTATTGAATGAGTTGCTGAACGATCACGGGATACTTGAAGAAGAGTTTTTCAAAGGTTTGCATACTCTATCCCTTGTATCTTCATTTATAAGTAGCATGTTGTAATTTCAGTTTATGCATAATCGTTTCCAATTAGATTGTAATTTTTTGTGTTAATTCTGAATGGGATTTGGAACAATCTACTTTTGCTCATAGGATCTCTTGTTTAGATTTCCTTCAATTGGTATCAGAGCAAGGTTGTTCTGATATTCCAAATTCCATTACTATATTGAACTTCTTTTTATAGTCATGGTGGGTTTTAAGTTTTTCTACAATGTATTTAAGAGTTAAATGTGTTTGTAGATGATGGATGTTTAAGGGATGATTGCCTTTGTTTAAAGCTTTCTTTAAGTTTACAAAGTGCTAATTTGTAAGGGCCCCTGTGTTTTGGGCACAGTGAACAAGCAATCGAGTCTGTATTCAAAGTGTTAGAACTTTTTTGAGCCATTCATGATGAAGTTTCAAATAAGCATGAAGATGTTGTTCTCATCGAGGAAGAAAACCAAAGTTTGGTCGCATCGTGTAGCCCAGGCTAAATGATCGTTAAGATTTGGCTAAACGATCGTGTAGAAAAGTTCTACCTAATCATATAGCATTTATTAAACGATCGCATGGCTGATGCTAAACGATTGAGTAAAGCATTTACTCTATCGTTTGCGTTGGTTGCTCGATCGCATGGACGCTTGGGGTAAACGATAGCATAGAGTTTATAATACTCGTCGCATGGTAGGCGCGCGCACTAAACGATCATGTAGTCCAGCATGCTTCATCGCATAGTCACTGGCTACGCGATCACCCAGAATACGATACTTGACGCTTGCTCCGCAATCGTTTAGACAATCATGCTTCATTGCATAGTAGTCGTCTACTTGATTGTTTAGGCATGCGTTACACGATGTGCGTTGCACGATCGCGTGACCTTCATGCTTCATCACATAGTCATAGGCACTGGATCCATGCTAAACGATCATTTACACTCGTACAACATTGTTAGACGATCACAAAAAGTTGTTACATGATCAACTAGATGTGCTTCACCAGATGGTTCAAGACTCGGTTTACCTGTTTGAACTGGTGGACTCAATACTCTTTGTAATAGTTAGTTTTATTCTTCCGGATTTGAGGTTAATTATCCCGATTCATCAACTTTTATCTAATGTACATGAGATGTATGTTTGTTTATATGTCATAATGTATGACATATAGATTTAAAACTCACCTTAGGTTATGCATTTGTCCATGCATCATTTTTATATTATAAGTGTTATAATATAATAGATTGCATGATTAAATTACATTAAAGCATGCTCATGCATCATATAATATATGAGTTATATTTATGCATGCATTAAGCATATTCAGCATCATCTTTATATTATAAGTGTTACAGTATAAGGGTGTATGAGAGCATGTATGCTTGGTTTATTACTTTGTTATATAAGAATTATATAAAAGTAGTAATGAATGAACAATGCATGGAGCATGACACTTAGATTTATTTATAAAAGTTATAAATGCCTCGAGAATGTGTTGTTTCGCATTGTGGATGGTTTTAGTGTTTCTTTTTATAAGAGTTATAATGGAAATTAGAACTAAAATCAATAAGAAAGAGTTGCATGCGAACTTAGGTGGTATCATGTTTTAAAAGGGTTTTAAAATTTGATTGAGATAGACCTAAGTTCATGATTCTAATGAGATTAGAAACCTAAGTTTAATCTTTTAAATCGGTTTAAGGATTAAATTGATTTGAATGAAAGATTAAATTTCTATTAAATCTATATATAAGGGACCTTTTGTCTAAGGTGGGTTCTGGCAAGGTTGGGGTATTTAAGCTAACGAAAATAGAACACCCCTACCTGGGAACCTACCTGGAAAGGTGAATTAGATAGATTTGCGACAAGCATGCAACAGTTGATCAAATATTTCGTTAAAGTGTTTAATGAATGATGATCAAAGGTTGTTTAACTTTCCAAAGTAAGAGTTACTTTTGGGCAAACCTAAAAAGTCACTTAGTAAAAATAATTAGTCGTGTTTTTCTAAGTAAACTAAACCCTAGGTTTTAAAATACTCAGTGGGAGAAAAAGATATATATGATATGTCAATTCCACTCTCATTTCTCCCTTAATGTTCACACCGTGAGATTTATGCTTGGTCTCATGGTGCCCTGGGAGCATCCTCTTCGGATGGTGTTTGCATGAGTCAATATCAAGGTGAACGAAGAGAGTATTTATAGTAAGTGGGAGAAGATGTGTGTCAACATGTCCTACGGTCTCCTTCATTGGTTTGCATCGTGATATCTTCTTGCATGGCCTCGTGGCACCCTGGGAGCATTCCCCTTTGGATGGTTTGTGTGGTTGGTCAATATCAAGGTGAACTCCAGAAATGGATAGGGTCGCTTTAGTTTTTGTCCCAATCGGACTTTTTCCCTTTGGATTGATTGCTTGGGATGAAACTCTAGGATCTAAAATGAAGGGTCACACAAATTGTTAAGCAAGTTAATGATTTCTTGACCAAATCAATGAGAGCTAGTCGTTATAGAAACAAGATTTGTTTTAGTGTAATGATTGGTTGAGAGTGTCTCAATTCATAGGAGGGATAAATTGACTACTCTTCGGTGGCTTTTGTCCTAAACCACTAAAGTGTCATTGCAAAACTAGATGTCACATGGGGTTTATTTAGATTTTATTATACCAGATTGGATTTTTTTTAAAGAGTATTTGCTAAAATCTGATGTAGATCAATATGTTTGTTTTTTCACAACATGTCATTGTATGATTTTCCATTAATTACCTTTTCTAATTTGACCGATTACATACATTGGAAATAGTCTATTAAAACGTATTTCATGGTAAACAACTTCGAGTTTGTCATGGTTGAGTGTCCTCAAGTCCCAAACCCTGATGCACCGTGAAATGTTCGTAATGCATATGAGGTGTGGATGAAGGCTAATTCGATGGCCCAACTTCACATTTTTTCCAGCATACCTGATGCATTGGCCAAAAGGGTTGAGAACATGATCATTGCACATGAGATCATGTACTCATTGGAAGAATTGTTTGAACTTAAGTTCTCACTTTTTAAACAAAAAGGGATGGATGACAAAGAAACCATTAATATAAGTTCCCAAGATAACCTCCAGTCTTTCTTGAATGTCAAGGGACTAAAAGAGAAAGCAATTGTTGCTGACTTTGATGAAGTTCATTGACGAGAATTATTCTTTGAAATGGAACTTGGAGCTTATATAGGTTTTTATACTCAAAAAAGGAAGAATTCCAAAGACGATAAATGTGATCTATTTGTCTTGGAGACGTGTTTGGTAGAGAATGATGATTCTGCATGGATACTTGATTCAAGTGCTACTAATCACTTAAGTTCTTCCTACCAAGAATTTAGTTTCGGGAAAAATTTGGAAGATGGAGAGTTGACTCTTCAAGTCGGTACTGGTGAGGTTGTTCCAGCTGTTGCTTTAGGCAGACTAAAGTTATTTTTTGGACAAGAAACATTATCTATTACTGAATAATGTTTATGTAATTCCTCATATTAAGAGGAACTTAATTTCAGTTTCTTGTCTGATTGAGCAAGGTTATTCCATCTCCTTTTCTAAGAATAAAGTGTTTATTTTTAAGAATGGCATGGAGATTGGTTTTGGTTCAATGGAAAATAACTTATATGTACTAAGATTGGTTAGTCATCAAAAGCTTGATAAGGAAAACGCCCATCTTTGGCATCTAAGGTTAGGTTACATCAACCTCAATAAGATTAAGAAGTTAGTAAAATGTGGATTTCTAAATGGTTTAAAAGAAAAATCTTTGCCGGTATATGAATCATGCCTTTAAGGAAAAATAACCAAACGACCTTTTACTTGAAAAGATTATAGAGCCAAGGAAACCTTGGAGCTTATATATTCAGACCTCTGTGGTCTGATGAGTGTTATATTTTGAACAATGTTCCCTCGAAGAGTGTGGAGAGATCGTAAAGGTAGTTTACGCCACTTTAGGATTTGGAGATATCCAGCCCATGTGCTTGTGGCTAACCCTAAAAAGTTGGAACCTTGTTTGAAAGTATGCCTATTTCTAGGTTACCCCAGAGAAACAAGAGGTGGATATTTCTATGATCCAAGTGAAAATAAAGTGTTTGTATTGACAAACACTATCTTCTTGGAAGAAGTCCACGTAAGGGATCATAAGTCATGAAGTAAGCTTGTTTTAAATGAGGTTTCTAATGAGACTGTTGAGACTTCAACAAGAGTTGTTGAACAGGCTGATAGATCAACTAGAGTTGTTGATGTCAGTACATCTAGTCAACCACCTCAAGAGTTGAGATTTCCTCGACGTAGTGAGAGGGTTGTGAACCCACCTATACGCTACATGAGTTTAACAGAAGCCCAAGATATCATATCTGATGATGGAGTTGAGGATCTGCTGTCTTATAAGCAAGCAATAGAAGATGTTAACAAAGATGAATGGATTAAAGCCATGAATCAGGAAATGAAGTCTACTTCGATTCTGTCTGGGAGCTTGTCGATCAACCTGATGGGGTAAAACCTATAGGTTGTAAGTGGATCTATAAGAAGAAAAGAGGTGTAGATGGAAAGGTACATACCTTTAAGACTAGACTTGTGGCAAAGGGTTATACCAAGTTGAGGGAGTGGAGTATGAAGAAACCCAGGTTGAGGGAGTAGACTATGAAGAAACTTTCTCACCTATTGTCATGTTAAAGTCTATCCGGATTCTCCTATCCATAGCCACATTTTATGATTATGAGGTATGGCAAATGGATGTCAAGACTGATTTTTTGAATGGTAATCTTGAGGAGACCATCTATATGGCTCAACCAGAAGGATTCATATAATAAGATCAAGAGCAAAAAGTTAACAAGCTTAATCGATCCATAAAATGGACTGAAACAACCATCTAGATCTTGGAATATACGATTTGATACTACGATCAAATCTTATGATTTTGATCAGAATGTTGATGAGCCTTGTGTTTACAAGAAAATCATCAACAGCTCAATAGCTTTCCTTGTGTTGTATGTGTTGGGATTGGTGTCCTAATTCTCCCGGAGTCTCGTAGTTTATAATTTGTACAAATTGTTATGAATAAAATAAGAGTTATTTTATTTGGCATTTACTCATATCCAATAAACAAAGCTCCATGGTTATTATATGTAAACTTAAGCATATATATGTGATATACAAGTGGACCATGCCTTAAGTGATAACCTAAAAAGATCTGTAGTATAAGGATTAAAGAGGGATACCTGATCCTGGTGACATTACGGATACGGCCTGCTTTGTAGAGGTTTGCAAGTGTTGTGAACTACTATAGATGGTAGATCCTGACCATTCATGTGGAGACATGCAAGCGAGAGTGTCCTATACAAAGAGTTTGTATAAGACCGAACCACGAGATGACTAGTCTCTTTATATAACGCCATTGATACTTGAGACTTATATCTCACCTAAACTACCATAGGTGACATGATCTTAATCCTGAGTATTTTAGGAACTTCTGTCTTTTAAAGGCGGTCATTTGATTAGTATGGGTGAGAGTGGTCAAATTTCCAACTCAACATGCCTACCTTTTCTGGGATTTATCTGATTTGGGAGCTGGGAACTCAGTTACACAAGATGAAATTCACTTCTTCTTCGAAGCAGGGGTAAGTAGATAGATTGCTCCCTTAAAGACTAATTTCAAGTCTTGAAAATAGTGGCCATAGCTTCTCTTTGGAAGAGAGGACTCAGTTATAGTAGGACTATGACTTATGTTCATTAGAGAGATCAGTGATACTTAAGAAGTTAGATGTAACTACAGGGGCATAACAGTTATTGGCCGAGCTGTACTTACGAGTGATCTGTGAAAGGTTGTCGCATTCCTGATTGGTTAAGATGGACACATAATATATCTGTGATAAGAAGAGTTCAGCTATCGGTCTTTAGTGGAATGTTTGGCAGTTAATGGATGGTGGATCCCGTGACTAAAGAGTTTAGTTAGTTATTCACGTACTGTTGGAGCTTCAAGCTACAGGTCCATAAGGTCCCCTTGGTAGTTCAATGAATTTAAGTTGAGAATCAGTTCTTGGTGTTGATTTGAAATGTTCAAATTGACAAGAGGAAATTCGATTATATATGATATGATTGGTGTAATGTATGAGATACATCAAGTGGAGGATTAATGTAAATGAGATTTACATTAAGTACCATGAAATAGAAAAAGAACTATGGTTTATATGTTTCATGAGATGAAATATTAAAACTATAGGTTATAAATATAGTATGGTAAGTTGGTTATCATATATATTTATAATAATATTAATTATTGGATAATTATATCTTCTTCTCTAATAACCAATTGAGTGGGAGGTTATTGGTAGTTTCATAGTAACCATGAGATAAAAAGGAAAAATGTTTTCCTAAATTTAGTATGATTAAGTTTTGAGATTTTCTATTCTCAGAAAGAAAACTCATAAAATCGTTGTCAAGTGAATAGGATTCACTAAACGATAGCTGAAGAGAGACTAAACGATCGTGGAGTGACCCTGCACGATAGTTCACTAAACTGGTCATTAGCTAAACGATCGTGGAGCTTTTGCTAAACGGTCGCATAGCATTTGTTAAATGATTGGGAATCGTCTATATGATAGACTTCTGTCATCTCCCACTTGCTTAATTCTTTACACGATTGTTCTTCCTTCGATCTCTACCTCTCACCAAGTCCACACAGAGCCCACACTTCTGGATTCTCATACCGAGAATACCAAGGTAGCCATTGTGGTGGTGTCGTACTCAACTCGACTCCGTCAAGGTTTTTGGAGGTCGTTTGTTGAGTTTGCGGTGTTCGTGTGGTGTCACTATGATCATGCTATGTTGCGGTTGTTGAGTTTGAGCATTCATGTATTGAAGTCTTGGAGATTGAACAAGCGTTAGTAATTTGGAGAGTTTGAAGATGAGTCTTCAATGGTATGTAGAATCTTTCCCTTGATCTTATTGTACAACATGTTGTAACTTCGTATGTTGCATGACCAGTTAGTTTCCGTTTGTGTACTATAATTGTTGTTGTTCAATTTCGAATGAAATTTGGAATGATCGTTCCGCTGCTCATGAAAATCCTCATATCTGATTTCCTACAGTATGTGGATGATATCCTACTCATTGATGATGTAGGTTTTATGGCTGATGTTAAGAAATGGCTAGCTGCCCAATTCCAAATGAAAGGTTTGGGAGAGGCGTAATTTGTTTTAGGGATCGTAAGAACAAAAGGTTGGCCTTGTCTCAGGTACCGTACATTGATAAGATACTTGTCAGTTATTCGATGCAAAATTCCAAGAAGGGTTTATTACCTTTCAGACATGGAATTATTTTGTTTAAGGAACAATTTCCTAAGACACCTCAATAGGTTAAGAAAATGAGACGGGTTCCCTATACATTGACTGTTGGTAGCCTTATATATGCAATGTTATGTACTAGACTTGACATTTGCTATGCAGTAGGGATTGTCAGTCGATATCAGTCAAATCCAGGATTAGATCACTGGACGACGGTCAAAATGATCCTCAAGTATCTTCGGAGAACAAAGGACTATATGCTCATATATGAAGATAAGGATTTGATCCTTATAGGATACACAAACTCTGAATTTCGAACTGATAGAGATTCTTGGAAATCAACATCAAGGTTAGTGTTCACTCTGAATAAAGGAGCTATAATATGGCTAAGTATCAAGCAAGGATGCATTGCATACTCCACTATGGAAGTCGAATACGTAGCTACTTGTGAAGCTGCTAAAGAGGTTATGTGGCTTAGGAAGTTCCTTACTAATTTGGAAGTTGTTCCAAATATGTCTTTACTGATCACACTTTATTGTGATAACAACAGGGTTGTGACAAATTCTAAGGAACCTCGAAGTCATCGAAAAGGCAAGCACATAGAATGGAAATATCATTTGATCCGGGAGATTGTGCATCGCGATGATGTGATTGTCACAAAGATCGCGTCGGAGCAAAACGTTGCTTATCCGTTTACAAAGGCTCTCACGGCTAAAGTGTTTGAGGGTCATCTAGAGAGTCTGAGTCTATGGGATATGCAGCACCTTGTCTAAGGCAAGTGGGAGATGTTATTAGGATATAGTATATGCCCTAGTTTATTGTATTTTTGTACAATCTTTGTATTGTACATTAGTCTCCCAAGGCTTTAGGACAATTGGGAGATTGTTGGGAATGGTGTCCTAAATCTCCTGGTAGTCTCGTAGTTTGTAAACTCTGTAAACATATTGTTATTAATATGATGAGTATTATTTTATAAGCATTTATTCAATCCAATAAACTAAGTTCCGAGGTTATTTTATGTAAATTTAAACAAGTATGTAGAGACGTACAGGTGGATCTTGTTTAAATTAATAACCTAAATGGTCTGTAGCATATGGATAAAGGAGGGATACCTTATCCTAGTGACACTACGGATACGGCCCGTTTTATAGATGTTACAAGTGTTGTAAAGTGCTACAAATGATCTAATCCTGATCATTCATGTGGAGACATGCAAGCGGAGAGTATCCTATACAAAGAGTTTGTATAAGATCGGACCACAAAATGATTAGACTATTTATATAATACTGTTAATAATAGAGACCTACATTTCACTAGGATGACCATAGGTGACATGACCTGGATCCTGAGTGAGTTGGGAACTCATGCCTATGAAAGTAGTCCTTTGATTTGTATGGATGAGAGTGACCAGATTATCAACTCAAGCAGCCTACCATTTTGGAATTCGTCTAATTGGGAAGTTGGGAACTCAGCTACACAAGACGAAATTCACTCCTTCCTAGCTACACAAAACAGAATTCACTCCTTCCCCGAAGCAAGGGTAAGTAGATGAATTGCTCTCTTAAAGGTTGATTCCAGGTCTTGAACATAGTGGTCACGCCCTCTCTTGGGAAGAGAGGACTTAGTCATAGTAGGACTATGATTTATTGTTCATTAGAGGAATCAGTGTACTTAAGGAGTTAGATATAACTATAGGGGCAAAACAGTAAATTGGCCCAGCTGTACTTACATGTGATTTGTGAAGGGTCATCGCACTGTTGATTCGTTATATCCAATGGACACGAAAATATAACTGTAGTACAAAGAGTGCAACTATCGGTCTTTAGTTAAGTGTCCGCCAGTTAATGAATGGTGGATATCGTGATTAAAGAGTTTAGTCAGTCATTCACATACCGTTGGAGCTTCAAGCTACAAGTCCATAAGATCTCCTTGGTAACTCAGGGTTCAAGTTGAGAATTAGATTTTAGGTTAGTTTAAAGTGTTCAAATTAACATGAGGAAATTTGATTATATATGATATAATTAAATTGATTCAATTATATATGATGTATTTGATATATTGTTTGATTGGAGGAATTAATATAAATATGATTTATATTAAATGCCATAAAAATAGAAAAAGAACTATGGTTTATATGTTGCATATGATGCAATATTAAAACTATAGATTATAAATATAATATGAAAAGTTAGTTATTGTATTTATTTATAATTTATTAATTATATGATAATTAATAATTCTTTTTCTCAATAACCGACTTGATTGGGAGGTTATTTGCGGTTTTATGGTAACTGTGAGATAAAAAGGAAAAAAAAAATTCAAATCATTAAGCAAATTCTATCGAAGACATCTCACAGAAAAACTATTGAGTAAAAACTAGTTTTACTAAATGATTGGTTTAGAGCCTAAACGATCAAGTATCAAGTTTACTATACGATAGTTACTCATTACTACACAATCGAGTATCAAGTCTATACGATAGGCTTCTTCTTCTACAGGATCATTTGATCGCATACTCGATCGTCTACTCAATCCTTTACTTCCTCCATTCCTCTATCCAAAATCATATAGAACCCACAACTCTTAGATTCTCACACCGAGAATACCAAGGTAATCTTGTGGTGGTGTCTTGTTTACTCGTTGTGATCGAGGATCGAGTTTTACTCGATGAGGATCGAGGATCGAGTTTCACTTGTTGAGATCGAGGATCTTCCAGTTGCTCGTTGAGATCGAGTTTTGATCGTTGCATTCGAGTTCTTGTTTGGACACATTGAGGAGACTGATCAAGGGAAATAGGTGAAGAAAGAGTTCTTCAAAGGTATTATACTCGATCCCTTTATATTTACTTAATAAGCATGATGTAATTTATTCTTAATGCATAATCTATTTGGAATGACTGTAAATGTATGTGTTCTTTCTCAGTGGAGTTTGGAACGATCCACTTCCGCTTGCTGGTTCTCTAATTTAGAGTTCCTTCACCAACGTTCTAATGACTCCACCCACTGGCCACCACCGACAACCAACTTCGACGAAAATCATCGAAGGTCATATGCTTAAATGATTACTTCGGTGGCCAACTCCGATGATCATCTTCGACAACCACCTTCGAGTGCCAACTCCAGCAACAGCCACTGTCATCAGCACACTTCGATGACCAAACTCTGACAATCACATTCGTGATTATCTTCGACAATCATCTCCAGTGATCACCGTTTTCTCAACGTTGAACTCCATGTAACTACCACCTTCGGCGACCAACTTCAACAATCACTTCCAGTGACCAACTCCAACGACGAACTCAACTAATCATTTACTTTAGAAGGAAAAAAAAAAAAAATTGGTCGATGAAAGTGTCTTTAAATACAAAATTGAAGTTATTAGTTCATCGTGTTTAATAGTCATCTTATGTAATAGTTTATCATTTTCATGACTTTACTTTTGATTTCACCCAAAATGCCTCATACTATTGGTAATAGTTGTTCCCATACTCATGATCATCATTTTATTGCTAATGTGTGGCTTTGATTGCATTCCCATTATCAACATACATGCATAATATACCCTAACCTACAATTTGACAAAAGATGTCATAAAAAGCCATAAACCCTTGACAACCTATTTTTTTGTGCACATTATACTCATACCTTCCACTAATTAGAAACGTTGCATAAACAAATTTGTAATATTGTTAAAAAAAAGTTTGAAATGCATGTTCCAAAAGTAAACTCTAAAACTTATTTTTCAAAAATCTCAACAATATATGCATACATAGATTATTTAGGTCAGAAAAAACAGCATTAAAATTCATAACTCAATTTGGTACCCTAAACACAAACTTCCTAACTCAAACAAAATAACTTCCACCCACAAACATATGAACTTCATCTCGTAGTTTCTAGTACATTCGAATGTCAATTGAATTATGCTCTTTTTGGCATATTTAAACCCTCCTTGACTTGTAATAAATGACGAATCAAAATGGTCATTATACTAACCACCAACAGCTTTGTATAAAAACATTTGTAGGCATATCTCATCGACTAATAGATCCAAAAAAAAAAAAAAAAAAAGTCGTATATTTATTTAGAAAATGAAAAATAAAAATTGACCGATTCTCAACGTGGTGATCTAGGGAACTTAAACAAGAATCGTGCAATCCAATTAGTAAGCAGGGGTAATACCGTAAATTTAATGTTTCCAGCCGAAAAATAATTATATGAAAAAATATTTTAAATGACAAAGGTGAAAATATTTATAAATAATAATCCACCCAATGGGATTGGCGTTGGTTTCTTACTAACATAGGATCAGGTGCAGGGGAATATTTTCTATTGGTCTTCTCCTTTCTTCTGTGAACGATCCAAGAAAAAGAGATGGCAAAGAGATTCTCATCGCGATCTTCCCACTGAAACCAAATTCTCTTTGTGAAGGGTTTTTCTTCCACATTTCGCCGTATTTTCTCGTCTCTGGAAGTTAATCGACGTCGAATTACTCCACTTTTGCGGCCGTGAAGGAATAGGAAGAAGAACAGAAAGATGAAGAGGGTTTTCGGTGTCAAGAAAGACAAAGAACCGCCTCCTTCTATTCAAGATGCCTCCGAAAGGGTAATCGTTACAATTTGTTACACTAGGGTTTTGATTTTCTGTTGGGACGAATTGATTGCTTCTCTTTCGTTGAATTCGTTTGTTTCAGTTGGGGTTGAGCGCTCTGTATTGTTTCTTTTTCAGATTAATAAAAGGGGCGAATCGGTTGATGATAAGATAAAGAAGCTTGATGTTGAACTCAGTAGATATAAGGAGCAGATCAAGAAAACGAGGCCTGGTCCAGTTCAAGAAGCTGTTAAAGCTCGAGCGATGAGGGTTTTAAAGCAAAAACGAATGTATGTTTCCCTCGTGCCACCGTCCCTTTTTGCTACTTTTCTTAAAATTCTTCTGTGCTACATGTGCATATGATTAACCTTCACATTCTTTCAATCAAAGAGTAGTTTGGCTTGGAGATCTGGCAGAAGCCTGTATGTTAAGGTGTTCGTGTTTCAAGGCACATATATTTACTTTAACCATTTCTCCTTGTTGGGGTTTTCTGTCTAACTTTGACCTTTAATCTTATGAGTATGAACTTCTGTTTTTCCCTGTGGTTGTACTTCTTTTACCTGTTTGTAGTTTACTGTTAGGTTCCCAGCAATCCTATCTCTTCTGTTTTCAGAAATCCTCGATTTTATTTAAATACTTTGCTGTTGAACTGATTAGAAGTCCGGAAACTCGTCTGACTAAGATTGGATCAGGATTATTTTGTTCTAAACTTATAATTTTTCACTGCTACGTATGATTCCTTTCTTGTTTACTATCAGAATGGTTATTGAGATATTACTTATGCTTCGATGAACAGGTATGAAGGACAACGTGACATGCTTTACAATCAGACATTTAACCTAGATCAAGTTGCATTTGCCTCGGAGGGCATTAAAGATGCTCAACAAACGGTAACATCTATTGAATATTTTTGTGATCATTAGTTCTTTCATTTTCTCCCCCCCCCCCCCCCCCCCCCAACAAAAGAAGAAAAAAACAACAATAATAAAAATTGAGCCTTCCATGGCAGATTTGGGCTTAAAAGATTTAATTTTAGATCAAGGAAATCATAGGTTTGGAAAGGGGAAATAATTGGCTTACTTGTATGCTTAATAATTGTTTGACCAGATATCCCGCATTTAAGTTTGTGTTTATAACGGGGTCAAATGACTAAGAAATGTGGGTTGAGATAATTTCTATTAATGCCGCAGTTAATTCTTGCCAAAAATTTGTTTTCTTGGTAGCAAGTACAGAGTTCAGGGCAGTTCAGGTGGAGCTTTGTCTGTCTAATTGGAACCTGCTGCCTACCTCGTGAGAGAACGAGGTAGGGGACAAACATCTGTCATTAGGAAAGCATTTCTTGAAGTTCAATAAAACTCTATCTAGATTCTCTTATGGTTCTTCCTAATATCAGTTTAGCTTGGAATGTGGATTGATATCCTGGTTGCATTTATTTAATCAAAAAGGACAGTTGCCTATTTGTCAAGCTAATGTTGTTTTGTATTTTCCAGATGTCAGCCTTGAAATCTGCCAACAAGGAGTTGAAAGGAATGATGAAAACAGTGAGGATACAGGACATAGACGTCAGTAGCAATCAACTCTTGTTAGCATCCTTAGTTTTATTTTGGCATTTCTTGAGAGGTTTTGTGTTGCCTGCAGAACTTACAAGATGAAATGATGGATCTGATGGATGTGAGCAATGAAATCCAAGAGACTCTTGGTAGGAGCTATAATGTACCTGATGACATTGATGAGGATGAACTTTTGGGTGGTAAGATTATTGCATTTAAATGCTCGATTTCGATTAAATATGGCACCCTAGAAATCTTACACCTTTACTACTTTTTTGGATTATAGAGCTCGATGCCTTGGAAGCAGACATGGGATTTGAAACTGAAGCTGATGGGGTTCCATCTTATCTCCAGCCTGATAAAGAATCTGATTTTGAAGGAGAGCTCAACTTGCCTGCAGCTCCTACAGGACATGCAGCAGTTCCTGCTGGTAGAACCAATGCACAGGTAATGATCGTTGAAACACTGGATCCAACTTCTTGGAGTCAATAATCATGTACTTATTCGTTCAAGAGAACAATCATGAAATGAAATCTTGCTTAGATTTACAGGACACGTGCTAATGCAAATGCCATTTTTCTTTCTTCCTTGAGAAAATCATTGTGTAGCATACCATGAATTGCATCCATTAACATGAAGTTACATCTGTCTGTTGAAGAGAACATCAAGATCCTTACACTGTAGATTGTAGTACTATCCGAGCAAGTTTTCTTTCTTTTTCACTTGTTGGCTGCTCAAAATTGCCTAGTGTTGTCCATACTATTTTATTTCACCTTTTGCACGTTTGGCTCTTTTACATGCATCAAGTTTTTTTTTCCTAAATTTGATGCGCAGGCCGAGGATGAATTAGGTTTACCTGCTGTTCCTCGTGCATCCCTTCGAGGCTAAAAGTTGCACTTGTCGTCTCTGACCATCTTTTCTGGAAGCTGTGGAAGTGACCTTTGTATACATGTTGTGCAGAGCTTATATTTTATTCATATATAAATAGATTATCATTCATCTTTTGATTAATCACTCCATGTATTTGAAAAACTGCATTTGGAATTGTTCCTCCAGGCAGTCTGAAATCTTTGGCTCAAACTATATATAGGCACATTCTTGGTATCATTCTTTTCTCTCTTGACATTTCATAATTTATAATTTTTATAGTTTATATGCCAGATGAAACTATACTATATAGGTACATTCTTGTTTGATCTCATTTATGGTCAACTTTTCTTCAATAAACAATTATTATTATATAGCATGGTTTTGTTGAAATTCACTTGAATGTATATTTTGGAACAGGATTAACAGAGCCATGCATACATTTCGAATGATGAATAATAGTTTACCCTCAATTTTTCTAAGCTTAAATTGCAATTTAAATAATTTTAATAGAGATCGAATTTAAATGAGTTCAATTGTTAGTTTATCTCAAAAGATTGTTATTTGAAGTCATTAATACGACAGTTGTTTACAAGACCACTAAAATGTTTTAAAAACTTAAGCCATGTTTCTTGAAGAAAATATATTATAGGATCCATTTAAATACGTTTCAGAAAACTAGTTAATAATAAGCAATAAACATAGAATGAGCATTATCCATCGATCCAAGTAAAAATTCAGAAACAAACCATGTTAAACATTACATTTACAAAGGATCATTTGAAAGATGTTGGAATGTTATCATTTAAAAAACTTAATTTAGCCTTTTTCATTAGAGAAAAGAAAGAAGTTAAATATATTGAGGATTTGCATCATGGTTCGCTAACACGTCACCATATATCTACTCTTTCAAATTCCAAAAAGAAAAAGTATGCATGGATAAAATTTCTTTCAACAATGATGGCAGATTATTGTAGGTCCATATATTGTCTTTCTTTTTCAATCTTCCATTAATTTTTCCTGTGGCTGTTAGCCAGTGAATCCTGCCTTTCGATACCGAATCAAACTCCAATTTTCTGCAAAATCCAACTTCAAGAAACCCTTCTAACACCCAAAGCTACACCAATCCAAAAGGTTCATTTTCAAAGATGAGTAAAGATGGAAGCTTGCCCCTTTCAAGTAAAGATGAGTAAAGATGGAATCAAAGTTTTCTTCCCTTTTTTTTCTTTCATGAAGTCAGATCAGTAGAAACAAATTACAATTTCCGCTTCATTGGCAGAAAATAATTGCCAATGGCAGAAAAAGTGGCAGGAGGCTAACATATCAGTCCCATGTCATCATACCTTCAAGTTTGCTCCTGGATTCTATCGCTGATGGTTCGATGGCGGTCTGGTTCTCCCTCCTACTCCGCCGAATAACGTCTCGGAAGAAGAAGGCTCAAAATGACTTCTTCACTTCCTGTCTTTCTGGAAGTTTTGCTAAAAGAAGCTTCAATTTCTCCACTTCCTTTTTTAGTACCTGGTGTCTACCTGTAGCCAGGTGAGTTTCATTAAAGCAGTAAGCACCAGTATCTGATATTTCTAGGCATTCAGAACTGATATTTCATAGAAATAAATTTATTCCATCGACTAAATAATGAAAATTTTTCTCCCCATGATTATCAGTGAGAACATTATAGGAAAATGGGCAGAAACACTCAGATTCTCCCATTTTAGGGAATTTTAATTGTTAAACAGAGTGGAAATATCAGTAGCAAGTGAAGTCCTGTGAGCTTAATTTTAGTTCCTCACTCTTATTTATAGATATGAGAAAAATTTCTAAGCTACTATCATCGATCACCGTTTGTTAAAAAGAAAAAGGGGCCTCGTTTCAGTTTTTTGTAACCACACCTCAAGGACAAAGTGTGTTGGAGGGGTGGGATATGCTAATTGGGATATTATAAGGATATATTATAATAATTAGTTAGAGAGTTTGTTGGGCTGGTTGGTTATAAAGGAGGAGGGGAATGATGAGGGGTGACCATATTTGGTGAAATGCATTAGCACTTGAGAGTATTCTCAAGATTGTAATCTTGCTTTGAGGATCCGACTACTTCGAACACTTAGTTTATCTTGTAATTCTGTTATCTTTTATAGTTCAATATATTTGGGTTCCATCAAATTTGCCTTAATCTTGCTTTGATTACCTGTTAAACCCTGAAATAACGGATTATTGTAAAACCCATAGGGGGTATTTGGATGGGCTTGGCATGAGATGTTGAACCATGTTTACTCCTTGGGTTGTCAAGCTTAGTGTTTGTTGGGCAAAATCATGGATTTAAATAGTGTCCAAAACTACCCCTCCATTTTTCCAAACGCCCAGCACCTAATGCCTGCATCTCAATACAAGTTTCCTAATTCCAAACTTTCTAAACTTGGCCCACCAAGTAAAGTTTCCTATATCTAAACTTCTTGAATCCTCTCCATTTTAGCCTCAGGATTACCATTTCCATGCTTAAAGTGTCAAACTCGTGCCCCCCAACGCCACCGTAGAGGCACAATCACATAGTCCACACCTTCAAAAATTATATTATTTTTAGAACTTAAATCACTTCTAGGGAGAAACAATGCTTTAGCACATACACATGCTACTCTCCGCTCTAAGAAGGTATCTGCTGCATTGGATAACCACTGATTTATATTGATCTTACTTAAGTCTGTAGTGACGAGACAGTTTGCTTCACCCTCAGGCTTCAAATGTTTTTCAAATTGTTACTTTTAAAGCAATACCTTCTCCTCATTCCTCAAATACAAAAAAAAAAAAATGAGTTCAGCCATTATGTGTGAGCAAATAATACGAGTGTACTGGAACAACAAAATACATATGAAAATTCAAGTTTTTATTCTGATCTGTTTATTGTAATCTCAATAACCTTTTTGTCTCTTCAAAACAGAATCTTCTTGTACAGGAACATCTTTTAAAAAATAATAATAAATTAACAAGGTGCTTCAACAATCCAAAAGAGAAAGAAGCTCAGCATGATAAGACGATGGTCTTTGGGAAGTTTAGTCCTATTTTCATGTACTTTTTTTTTTTATGCGTCAGCTATCAAAGTTGATATTCCTTCTCCCCCAAGTAAAGTTGGTTTAGAAAGTTAGGTAATGGAAGAAGGTATAAATTCTTTCTTCGCCTTCAATTCATAGAAGCATCAACACGATAGAAAGCGTGCTGAAAAAGGTACCCCCATTTCCCCCTTTTCATACTCATTCTAGGGGTACAGATGGTGCAAACCACAATATGAGCACTGACCCACTTCTTTTCGATGTCCTTTCACTTGGTAATACCGGAAGATGTCGGGAGGTTTTGGAGGCAACTTTGTTCTTCCACTTTGGGTTGGGATCTCACTTTTTCAGTAGCTTGCTAAGCACCTTCTAGAAGTAAAGCCATGTTGCTAGAGTGCAATGTGTTCAAGGCAATTTCAAGAACAAAATATTTCTTTGTGGAGTGGGATTAATCTTTTGGGGATGGATATCTTAAAACCCAATCATCAGTCATTAAGAATCTAGAATTGAATTATCACCTTTATTCTCAAATTTGACCAGGTGAATTTTCTATTTCTCAATCCAACATCAGCAAATGGAACATCACTTGTCAGTTGATTGATGCGTCTCATGGTTCCAGTGATTGATTTGCTAGAAAAAAGATTGGAGGCCCAAGACCTTAGAAGTAGGGTCATAACAGCAGCTAATAAAAAAGATTCTTTCCTTTCACTCTTGTTCAAATTGAAGACTGCAATTAACTGGCAGGTGCCCGATTGTTAAAAGCTCCCTCAAACCACATAGCATGGTCCAGGGTTCCCTAAAGAAGTTAATCGCTTTGAGAATACTGATAGCATTCTTAAAGCAACCAGTAAACTAGGCTAAGGATCTATAAGAATAAAATGGAAAGTTGCTTCTAAGATGTAGGAACCTCACCCTGCTGCCTCTATATCTAACATCAAACGTACAGCTGTTTTTCTCAACCATGTACTTACTATGGACAGAATACTTCCAACCGTCCAATCAAAATTAGACAATATCTCAGGAACGAAGGACCAAAAAAAAAAAGCAAAGGAGTGGAGGGAGTATTAGAAAAACAAAGGGGAGGAGGAGTAGGAAGAATAGAGAGGCCATTTTTTAAAACTCGCCTTACCTTATCAATTTCTTCTTTACGAGATTCAATGCATTGAAAGGAATCTCTATTACTAAAGTAACAGATATTATGTCATTTCCTGGACCCTCTTGTAAGTCTCTTTAACTTTATGCTATGTGACAAACACTGAAATGGTACCCCATGCCATGCCTTGTAATTCTAGGCTGCAGGCTTTGGGAGGATAAAAGAAAATCCTCCTTGCCTTTTATATTCTGTTTACATCAACATGATATATGTTAATTGAGAGGTTCCCATGTATGGTACATGTCACGTTAGTAAAAGTATTTGTTATTGTGATCTAGTATCGAATGCATGCTGTTAAACGGTAGCAAATAAATTATACACACATGGAAACACTATTTTTTGACAATTGCTTGCTTGCAAGTTGCGAGTGAACAAAATGTGAGAAGAAAGGTGCAAATGAAGTTACCTTCTGAAGTCAATTTTTCTCGTCGAACTCTTGCAACCTGCTGCTTTAATTGGCTATTCTCCATTGATAAAGCCACCCGTTCCTGAAGCAGTGAGGCAACTCTAATTGCCAGCTGTGATTCTACTGTCTGCAGATGAGATGAAAGCTTTCAATTGTGAGTTATATTCTTCTCAAGAAACGTTATGAAGGTAAAAGAGAACAGCATCAGTATTTCTAAGGAAAATTTTGAAGGCGGCACTGATAAAGAAAGAACAACAAGCTCTCTTATCAAATGAAAATCCTGCAGCTATGAAGATGAAATGTGCGACATCAGCCATTTGGTACATGTGGCCCAAGCTTTCTTATTTATTTGTTATTTTTTGTAAGAAACAAAAACTTCCACTACCAAAAGAGGATGTACAGTAAGGGCAGATGAGATATACCCCACAACAAAGGGATTATAAAAAATTGACAAAAGTTTCCGCACACTATAATTACAAAAATCTTTGGAAGTTGAAAACCAAGAACAAGAAACAAATTTCTAACTAGGTCCCAAGTAATATCCCTAGTTAAAGTTTAGGAATTATCAAAACTATAGTATATGAGATTGTCTTATAGAGCGAAAAATACACTTCTCTAGGTGTTTCTGTAAGTAGCAGTTTTTGATGGAGGGGCATCTCTCTTCCCCGGCCTTTAGGTTCAAAAGGTCTAGGAAAAGCTTCTCACTTATATCTCCAGGTTTCTAATAAATAAAAAAAAATAGTGCAAAGATTGACCATAAATCTGAAAAGGATGAGATATGTGGATCATCAGTCCCACAAGGATTGATTATCATATGCTAGCCCAAATCTTCCAATGAGATTACCTGGAGAACATTAACCTTCCTCTCCAGTTCAGCAATGTACTGAAGCTTACGAACCCTTGACCGCTGCCCATTGTGCCTGCAATGAAATCATTAGACTCATGACCCATCACATTACCTTTTGGAAATAGAAACAGTGACATATAAGGATAGGCAATAATCAAGGTTATACTCATGGATATCAAAATCTATATTTCAAAAAAGTGGATATCAAGAATTAAACTCATGTCCTCATTCATATATACATTAATGAGAAATCACATCCTATTCCTCGTAGTGATCTCTCAATTCTTTTCAGCAAATCACTTCATAAGTAGGTGTTCCGGTATCTAGAAGTTTCCTGAGCAACAACTAATTCAGATTTAGATGAAAAAGGGAACATGTCCTTGTCCTTACTCTCTTCAAGACCTTATTCTACGTACTTCCGTTACTGAGGCAGAACGATAACTAATTTACAAATAAATAGCAAAACTCCTACCCAAAGAACCAACCGTTTTCCTATGTCGTTGAACATTAACTGAAACTGATTTCCACCATGGCCTGGGGGTGTGGGGGAAGAAGAAGAAACGAAGAAAGATACAAGCCCAGATCATTGCAATAGAAAAGCTTCCTTGATTTATTCTTGAAAACAGAAAGCTCAAGAGTTAACTAAAAATAAAGAAGGGGCATCATTTCACCGTCTTAAATTGGTCAATGAATCTCATAACATATTTTAATTTGACAAACAAGCTATTGCAGAAAGAGAAAGAAGAGAACTGAAATTATTGTCATGCATGACAGGCAAAAAAGCAGGAATACTTGGGCCATGTTTCAGATATAAGAAACTAAGAAAAACAAGGCTCTTTTTTTTTTTTTTTTTTGACATGTTGCATGGAGCTTCACAACATATTTTATCTCCTACGTAATATAGTTACACTACATATCAATAACAGATGCAACATGTCAATGTTTCATCAAATATTAACGTTGTTATCATCAGTAACAGCAATATATTTGGAAAGGGATACTAGGGGGCAAATGCCAAAGACAATAATCAGGTTACATGATCAGCAAGAACAATTATGCGGCTATGCCAGAGAAATTTAGAATAAAAATTTTAGAATCTAACCGTTTTGCTGCATTTTCATCTGAGTTGACATCCCTAACTGATTCGCTAATGTTTCCATTTGAATTTGAAGAAGACTTCTCGGCAAGGGAACAAACATCTGCGTGCACTGGAGCAGCATGGTGAAGACGAACAAATTCTGATAATGCTGAAACCATACTGTAGTTTGAAAAGTCTGAACTGCATTTTCTCCTAGGTGAGTTAGGGCCATAAGTGCAAGATGGATCCCATTGTTCACAAGTTTCGTTGCTAACTGAATTCTCCACATCTTTAGCAATACACAGACTCCTCAACGAGTCTGCAAGACCATCCAGAAGGGTGACTGAGTCACTAGCTGAGCGTCGAAGCGGTTGTCCTATGGAATTTGGTTCACGATCGCTTAATAATTCACCGAGCCATACAGGCTCATCCTCCAACATGGAACTTGGTGAAGAATAATTATCATGATGCAGAGAGAATTCATTAACAGTAGGGGTTGGTGCAGTGGAACCATTAATTGGTCCAGCAATTGTTTTCTTTTGAATCGAGCAGCGAGGACGAGGAGGAAGGTGAGTTTGCCTTGCTGACATGGTGAGTTACTGGACTATATCACAAGTTTCCCATCAGCATCAGCCTCTTTCTTAGCTTTTAAAAGTGTAAATTTTTTGTTGGAAACGAAAAAGACAGTATGAAAAGGAAACATCTTCCTGGCAGAAAAATCTTTATTAATTTTTTTCACCGGCTTATAACAGCCGAAATCACGGGGGAAATCAAACAACAATTAAGTTTTAGTGTAGGACAAAGGCAGTTAGAAAAATAAACTTCACGACAAGAGAAGAAAATGACCCAAAACCTGCAGAAGAGATGTATCGAACATTTTCAATTGAAAACTTCATTCACCCTTCTCCAGAGCTAAAACACCAAAGAATTTCATTCTATTTTACAGGACTATTCAGACAATATAAACCCACAAAATAAAAGATTCAGAAAGATCACGAGGTCGTTTCTTAATACGATTAGAGAAAGGGGGGAAACAGCCCTAAAATTTGCAGCCAAAGGACAGGGAACAATGTAAAAGATGTCAAATCCTCCCATCTTTTCGTTTTTTTGTTGATGTTAGAGCCCAATAAACTCTCGAAATAGTGTTTTTCTTTCACTTTCTCGCATTTTCTCAGCCACCAAACATCATTA
Source organism: Benincasa hispida (assembly GCF_027475165.1). NCBI lineage: Eukaryota > Viridiplantae > Streptophyta > Magnoliopsida > Cucurbitales > Cucurbitaceae > Benincasa > Benincasa hispida. Next base: position 35,242,021 of record NC_143484.1, on the reverse strand, counting down.
CCTCTAAAATTTACTCTAAATTTAGAACCCCACGAGTTGAAAAGCCACAAGGTCTGCATTCACCAATGCAACTAAGAAAAACAAGCTGCATTAAGTATTTTCAAAGCCCATAAGAGAAATCACAATCCAACAGTAAAACCGCACTGAAAAACGATCCACACTGTAGAAAAAGATAGAAAGTGAAATCGAAAATAAACAGCTAAAAAGACAGAAACCCCAGAGAAAATTAAAAAATAAAATAAAAACACGGTGAACCCAAAAGTCCTTGGCAAGCATTTTCAAGTGGGTAACCAACAAGAAAACGAGGGGGGTTTGAATTTCTCGAAGAATTTGAAAGAACCATGAAGTTTTAATTTGTGTTTTGGCATTTTCTTCCATTTGGGTCGGTTCGGTCGCCTTACCTTGCCTTTTTTGCTGCTGTAATTTGTTCAGAGGGAAAAAGAAGAAGAAGACGCCATTGGCTTCGAAATTCGGTGCTCGATGAGAAGAAGAAGAAGAAGAAGCAGCAGCAGAAATTTCAGATTCCCTCTCTTCCCTTCGAAGCTCAATGGTTCTGTTGAAAAAGCACTCGCTCCAAAAGCACTGCTAAACTCGCGCTTTTGCGCCCACTCCTATATTCACTGAACACCGTACGGACATTGTAGAATCATATTTGCTTCAAAATTAAAATATACCTTATTCATTCTTCAAAAAAAAAAACTACTTTTTATTTAAGAATAAATAAAATACACCTTTTATTCAAAAAAATAACTAAATAAAAATATACCTGTTATTAAAAATAAATGAAATAAAATATACTTTTTATAGTTCATTGAAATTTAAGTTTTTGAACTTTTGAAACGTCGTGTTAAGTTAACATTTTCATGACCTACATTCTTATTATATTATACAAAGTTCATTATTCATTGGATATGAAAAATAATCAACAAAATGCCAATAATATAAACAAGTAATTATTTTAAAGTATTAAATATTAGATTATTTATTACTTCTCTAAAAATGTATATTTATTTAGTGACTTTATTATTTTTTTTATTAATTTTTTTTCCTATTTAATCCAATATTGACCCATTCATTTGAAAACTTATTGTAACAAATTGAATATTGTATGTTTACTCTTCACTATTATAAGTTAGTGATAATTCTAAACAGTGAAACGGTTAATCAGATTATATGAGTTTTTACTGAATAAACCAAAGCTTCTCGTCAATAATTTACTCGAAAAATGGAAACATTTATGAATGAGTTTGATGATTGGACAGCCAAGTTAATATCGATAACTTATATATTATACTTCTTTTTCAAATTAATTAACAACTTAAAAATATAAAATTAATATACTTAAAGCTACACTTGTAAAAAAGAAAACCCATATAAGTCATAATAATATTTATTTTACTTTTTATTATTGAAAATGGCATACATGCTCTTCAAACCATTTACCTTGACAGAGGTTAAAATGCAAAAATGGGTTTAGCCGAAGAATAATTGGCAAAACATTTATATATATATATATATAATAATGGGTATACAATTGTTTTTTTAGGTCAAAGGGTCCGACCATTAATTCATATAATTAATGGACTAAACAAAATATTAAAATAAATCACCTTATTGCATATACTTTAACCATAACGATTTTTTTTTTGTTTTTGTCATAATCATCATGACTCAATTGAGATAATATCTATATTATCAAATTTAAAATCGGAAGTTTGATCATTGATATATACACTCCCGACCAACAATTTTGTCCCTGTGAAACAATTTAATATTGATTTGTTTATCCATAAACAAGCCACCAACTTTTGACCATAGTTTAAAAGTCTGGGTTTGAATTTTTCACTCCCAAATTGACATATTAAAAAATGGGATAAAAATATTTTTTTGGTTCATATATTTTAGGTATAGTTCATACTTGGTCAATAGGTTTTAAAATGCTACATTCTTATTCTTAGGTATTATCCATAGGTTTTAAAAATTTATAATTCTATCATTGAGTTTTGTTTTGTTTTGATTTATATGTTTCAAGATTTACACTCTTAACTTCAATTTTTCACTAATTACTCATTTATTCATATTTAGTGGTAATATCTATTAATTAGTTTAAAAAATTAAATGAACTGTAATTAAATAAGTTCCTCGTTTTTCTTTATCTCTCTTAAAATTAAATTACAAGTTTCATTTTATAATTATTTTAAATGAATTAGTAGACATCATTAAAAACTAAAAGTGACTATTTAATGGAAAAATAAAGATTAGAAGTGTACATCTTAAAATCTATTAATCAAATTGGAATAAAGTTCAAATTTCAAAGATAAAAATGTAACATTTTACCACATATAAATTAAAATGAAACTAAATTTAATACTTAGGAATAGTATTTTGAAATTAAAAAAAAATCAAATAAAACTTAAATCCAAAACGAAAAAAAAGGGTATTTTTCCAAAAGGATAAAAAAAACTTACGAATTGGAACTTATAAAAAGAACCAAAACCTTAAAAATAAGAAAAACAAGAAAATTCTAGATCCTTCCTCAGCATATGTGGGTTTGGCCGCCTTAGTGTGAAAATGTCAAGATTACCCCTAAGCCTCAGCTGACCACATCTTTTAAAGGAACAATCCTGACCGTCGAATTATTTCTTTATAGTTTGAGATCTGAAACTCTTCAATCCCTCTCTCTACCTCGCCGTCTCGAGCGACCCTTTTGGTTTCTCTGCCCTCAGGTCACCGATCTTTCACTTCAAGATCGCCCTTTTCGTTCTTGTAAGGTTCGTGTTTTCCCTCTTCTCGATTCATCGGTTTTCGAGTTGTTTGTTTTTCCCTCTTGATTTTGATTTCGAGATCTTGATTTTTGATTCTGGGTTAAATTGCTTTATTAGGGTTTGTTGAGATCCGATCGGTGAGGCAAAAATGTTTGGAAGGCCCAAGAAGAGCGATAACACCAAATACTATGAGATTCTCGGAGTCTCGAAGAATGCGTCGCAAGACGATCTAAAGAAGGCTTATAGAAAGGCCGCTATCAAGAACCATCCCGATAAGGGTGGTGACCCCGAAAAAGTGAGCTCTTTCTCCCTCTGTTGGTAATTTTGAATCGTTGATTTGGGTATTTTCTAACGTATTTTCCTGATGATAACTGACGGCGGATCATTATGTTTAGATCGACTGGTTAGTTTTGTAAATTGTGATGCTCTGCTGATGGTCTTGGGTCTTAATTAAAAAAGTTGATAACGCTTGTATTTTAATGAAGGGATTGTTTGCTAGGGTTGCAATAATTTTTAGAGGAATTGATGCTTTTCTTACGTAGGGTGTGAAATTCGAACGTCGGTTGTTTGCGTGTGTACTTGTGTAGTGAATAATATGTATTTCTTGAAGTGTAATGTGCAATTAGAAAACTTTATTGATCGCACGATTTCGACTCAAAGCTAGATTAATTGTATGTCAGTCGTTCTCCGTTCACTTGGGTACTTCAATTTGATGTTGGTTTATGTTCTGATTGTTTTTTTTCTTGACAAATATATTCCTAACCATCTGACGTGATCATCAAAAGAGAAAAATATTAACCTTTTTGAAAAATTTCCTTTTGCGATACAGTTCAAGGAGTTAGCACAAGCCTATGAGGTGTTGAGTGATCCAGAGAAACGTGAGATATATGACCAATATGGCGAGGATGCTCTCAAGGAAGGAATGGGGGGTGGCGGTGGCCATGATCCATTTGATATATTCCAGTCTTTCTTTGGTGGAAGCCCGTTTGGTGGTAATATTATTTGCTGTGATGTTCAATTATTTAATGTGAGGTTTACTATAAGCAATTGAAATCGATTTTGAGATTTTGTTCAGGTGGTGGAAGCAGCAGAGGCCGAAGGCAAAGAAGGGGAGAGGATGTTATCCATCCCCTCAAGGTCTCCTTGGAAGATCTCTACAATGGTACTTCAAAGAAGCTCTCTCTTTCACGCAACGTAATTTGCTCAAAGTGCAAGGGGTGAGTAACTATGATGGTTATGCTTTTTCCCTTCGTTAATTGTCCTTGACTTCAAGAACTCACGTGGATTTTGCTATAAAAATTACAGTAAGGGCTCTAAATCTGGTGCTTCGATGAAATGTCCTGGCTGTCAAGGATCTGGTATGAAAGTTTCCATCAGACACCTTGGCCCCTCTATGATACAACAAATGCAGCATCCTTGTAATGAATGCAAAGGAACTGGTGAGACCATCAATGATAAAGATCGTTGCTCACAGTGCAAGGGTGAAAAGGTTGTTCAGGAGAAGAAAGTTTTGGAAGTAATTGTGGAGAAGGGTATGCAAAATGGACAAAAGATTACATTCCCTGGTGAAGCAGATGAAGCGGTAAGATTGCATTCTTCTTGGAGATAACTTATTTGTAACTTTAAAACACGTGATATGATTGGTTTTCATTTTACTTATTTGTTCAGCCCGACACTGTAACTGGAGATATCGTTTTTGTCCTACAACAAAAAGAGCACCCGAAGTTTAAGAGAAAGGGTGATGATCTCTTCGTGGAGCATACCTTGTCGCTTGTCGAGTCTCTTTGTGGTTTCCAATTTATTCTGACACATTTGGATGGCCGACAGCTACTCATCAAATCGCTTCCTGGCGAAGTAGTAAAGCCTGGTATGCAACCGTTTGTGATTTATTATATCTACTTATGTTGGTGCATTTGCTCACAGTTTTCCATTCTCAATTGCGCACAGACCAATTCAAGGCCATCAATGATGAGGGTATGCCAATGTACCAGAGGCCATTCATGAAGGGTAAACTTTACATCCACTTCAGTGTCGAGTTCCCAGACTCCTTGAACCCTGAACAGTGCAAGGCGCTGGAGGGCGTGCTGCCCCCCAGGACTTCAGTGCAGCTCTCGGATATGGAGTTGGATGAATGTGAAGAGACCACTCTCCATGATGTCAACATCGAAGAGGAGATGCGCAGGAAGCAAGTACAAGAGGCATACGATGAAGATGACGATATGCATGGAGGAGCGCAGAGAGTTCAGTGTGCTCAACAATGATTTTGAATTGGGGGGAGGGAGCTACAGCAATAACATTGATGATTTCGAGATGAAAATTTTCGGAGAACCCCAAATGGAGGAAATGGATCTAGCCAGCAGCACCACCAGGCAGCAGTCATATCCAAATTTTCTCAATAATAGATGAATTTTATTTTAATTCAGTTGGTAGGATTACGAAGTTTCTGGATTTATGTTTTTTGTTTTTCTTATGTGCCTTTTTTTTTTCTAGCTTACCAAGAATTCAAAGATTATGTATTGATTGGAGTTGCAGATAAATAGGATTGGATTGGAAAACAAAAAGTATCTTTGGTTCTTTTCTCTGAACTGTGGTTCCAAGCAAAAAACACCCGACATTTTTTCTTGTTCTCTTAGTTTTCCAACCCTTGCTTGTTAACAGCTATTCTTTTGTGCCTTAGGAAACTGTGATAAGCTATGATAATTCTGAAAGGTGTGCGTTTCGGGACGAAGACTATCTTTAAATTATAATGTCTACCTCTTGCTATTTACTATATTTCTTCTCAAACACATAATAGGATGTCTACTTCTTACTTTGATACTATTTTGTATTATTTCATCTTTGTTAAAGTAATTACTATTTCCTTCTCAAAATTAAAACTTCAAATACATAATCTATATTTTAACCATAATAATTTCAAACATCTTCGAAGTCTCTTGTTCAATCCTATATTTACATATTTGAGATTGATATTTCATATATGTATACATATATACTTACATATTTGAGGTTGATATTTCATACATACACACACATGTATACATATATATATGTGTTTAACAGGATTCTGGTTTGTAACATTTTGATTTTCTTTAGTTTTTAGTTTTTACATATTTGAGATTGATATATATGAAATTTGAAAAAAAAAATGAAAGAAATGAGATATTTGAAATTAAAAGAGAGTAAGAAGAGATACAAAATCAAAGAGAAAGATAGCTATTCGGTTTTTCAACAACTTTTTCAAAATTATCGATAGATAGAGTGAGGATCGTGTCGGTTTGTTCGAGACATATAGAGTCCTATTTTGAATGGTTAGATTGTTGAATTAACCCGAACAATCTAGACTATCCAACCCAAAATGTAATGGTCGGGTTGAGTTAGTTTTGTTTTTGGGTTGGGTTGGGTTGAATTTTTCTATTTTTATTGGGTTGGATTGGGTTGTGGGTTGGCTAAAAAAAATTTGATTTCTTTGTATCGATTCCTCTTTATTTAAAGTTTGATTTTTTTTGTATTGATTAATTCTTTAATTTTTAATATTTCTCTTTTAAAATTGTTATGATATTTGTCTTTGTTTAAAATTTACAATAAATATTATAGATATTTGGTATTTAAAAAATATTTTTATTTAATTGATTTTACATACCAAATGAGTGTTTAGATCTTAATTTTATGAGATCTTAGTTATTAGTCATGTATTTTATATAAATATATATATATATATATATATATATATATATATATATATATATATATATATATATATATATATTAATTTTCATTAAAAATAATAATAAAAAAAGTTATAACCCGACAACCCAACCCAATCCGAATTTTAGAGGTTGGGTTGGGTTAGAAACTTTATTTGGGTCATTTGGATTGTCAATCAAACCAACCCATATTTTCGGGTTGGTCCAAAAAATACCCTCAATCCAACCCAACTCAACCTATCTACACCCCTAGTTCTGACTAGAATCCGTAAAATTGAAAATTTCCTTCTCTCTAACTATTGCAAACCTTCCTCATGCAAGGCTTCCACTACCAGTCGCTAGCTTAAATAATTTGCGTCATCCGATAGTAATGCTTGTTGCCTGTCTATGGTTGCCATCATTGTCACTGCCGTTAGCGTCATTGCCGTGGAAATAATATTCTGGGTAAGTTATTTGGTGTTTTATGGGTTTCTTGGAAGATTTTGAGTGCACATCAATTTTTTGTTTAAGTTTTGGATTACCATAGTGTTTTTTATGTTGAAATTGAGTTTTACAGACTTTTAAGGTACTTTCCAACAAGATTAAGACTGTTCGGCGATTTTTTATGGAAGGTTTGGGGTTTTTGTTGAGAATTTTTAGATACCCATCAAGTGTTGGCTTAACTTTTTGTTTTAATTGTGATTTTTTTAAAGGTTGGATTAGAAGATCCAAAGTTGATATCCATTAGAGCTAAATATTGATTTTGGTGATATAGTTGTTGAATCGTGTTGATTTTGAAGCTTTGAAGTGGTTTTCGATCAAATCACGTGTTGGGTAAGTTGTTTGGAAACATTCGGGTTTAGTTGTCATTGGAATTGTTCCTTAAACGTTAGATTTAATTTCGGTTTATGTTTTTGGATTTATTGATTCAAGGTTTTTTTAAAGTTAAATTACTAGCTATTTGGACTTAATTCCAATGTAAGTGGTTTAGTATTGGTTCGCCCTCAGACCAGGCACCCTAACTAAGTTGATGTTAAGATTGTGTATACATATGAAAGCATGATATTATTGCGATGGAATGATTTGCTTTGTTTGCTAATGGATGGGCTGTTGAGGGTGTTCTAGAAACCTATGAATTATGCTACTAAGATCATGATAACATGTTTATGGTTTGATATCAAATTTAGATGTTGTATGTTGCATGTTGGACTGATGGTGACTGTTAGCACTCTTATCGAATAGTGTACATTTTATGTTTGTGAACTCTTAGGTTCACCATTTTATGACTGATTTGGTATCCCTAAGAGATTGCCACTATTGCTATGATCTGTGTTCCTTCGGGTTCACTAGATTGCCACGATATGTGTTCCTTCGGGTTCACTAGTTTGTCATGATATATGTTCTTTCGGGTTCAATAGACTGTCATGATATGTGTTCCTTCGGGTTCACTAGACTGCCATGATTTGTGTTCCTTTGGGTTCTCACTCGTGCTCCTTTGGGACCACTAGATTGTCATGATTTGTGTTCCCACGGGATCACCATGACTGCCATGTTACAAAATTTATAACAATGCCCAAATAGGAAGACTAACAAATTTACCTAGTGGGTCCAATAGTGGGTCACTTACTCACCCTTTCTTATGATATGTTTTTTCAGATAAGGGCAAAGACGGACTGGTGAATGGCAATAAGAATCCGTAATCGTGCCATTGAGACCAAACATAAGCTTCCACTCATGTTTTCATGTTTTTCATGTTTGAAACAAGTCTTGGTATTTGAAATTCTAGAACCTTTTATGTTAAACTTTCAAGTTCTTCAATGTATTATAGTTTTAAATTTATGGTTTTAGGGAGACTCCGAACAAAAGTTTTATTCATTTTGTTTAGTTATTGATTTGATAAGATGATATGAAGTGTTATTCTTGTTTTAAAAGAATTTTACTTCAAAAGGTCAAAAGTTTGGAATGTAGATGTATAATTATGAAGTAACGCCCCATGTTATAGATCATGAAAAGTCGGGTCGTTACAGATTGGGTCTCATTTGATAATCAGTTAACCTCATTTTGTGATCATCTTGTTTTTGTTTTTAAAGTTTAAATCTGTAGACACTATTTCTACTTCTAAATTTTTTTATTTGTTATTAATTTTTATTAATGATTTAAAAATCAAGTCAAGTTTTAACAATAAAAAAAATAGTTTTTTTTTTTTTTTTTTTTTTTTTTTTTGGAATTATTACCACTAAAGCTTGGCCTAGTATTTTCATCATATTGAGACGGAAGTTCAATTTTATTAACATGGAAACGTCTTCGATGTTGATAAATTATGTGGAAACATTTTAAAATTAGAAAAATATATTTAAATCAATAGATTAACATTTTATGCTGATTACAAAAATAGTTTTGTGTGAAAAGCTTCAGAATAAATAATTGAAAAGGAAAGAGTCATTTGAAAAAAAATTTAACTGCTTTTTTGTGTTTGATAAGATTTAAAAATCTGTTAAATTCATTTTTAAAAATGCGTTTCTAACTTTTATATCCTCCTAAAATTAGGTATAATTTTTAATTAATATTTATTTTTTCAATTTTATATTTTAATTAGAAGGTTTATCTTATATATTTATCTATTTCTCACCTAATCAAATTTATTTTCTATTTTTTATGAGTTTATATATTTTGTTATTTTTTTAAAAAATAAAATTATTTTTCTTAATATTTAAAAATTAATATATAATAAACAAAATTTATCATACTAAACAATTATTTAAATATTTAAATTATAATTTTTTTTAAAAAAATTATTATAACTCTATTTTAATTATTATATCTAAAATAAGATATTTTTTTTATATTTATCTACCAAACACTCTAACCTACATTTTCAAGTCTACGGATAAATTTATCTAACATTATTTTATTTCTTTTCACAGTTGATTTTTTAAAAAGTTAATTCCACATGGAGTCTGAGTAAGAAAAATGTAAGAATAAGACAACATAATTTTCTTTTCTTATTAAAATCGAGAAGACGTATAGGACTTTCGACTTTTTAAGATAAAAATGAAAAATTATACCTTTATTTTTTGAATAAACAAAATAATTTCTTAAAAATTTTTGTTTACACAATTAATTTGCAAGTTATTTTGAACTTGAGGAGTACAACGAGAACACATATATCAATAAAATATAATATTAAAAAAATATAATAAAATAAATAAATAAAACAACAAAATATGAATTTCTTCACTTTCTCCAATATTTTTGGATTGATCAGCAATATGTGCGTCTTCGAAATCCACCAAATGCCACTATTAATAAGCAATTTAGCAAGTAGGAGGTGGATTACATTGACACTAATAGTATGTAATATTGAGACACATGGACAACACATGGGAAAATTGATAAGTGACACACAACCAATTTACACTAATAATGAACATCTACATTACACCTAATTGAACGTATTTATAATACAAGTAACAATTTCATCTAATAAAAGAGTACAATGACTTGAAAATTTGTCCCTATTTCGATATTTAGTTTGGCATGAGCTATCTCTTGTGATCGGAGGTATATTTTTTACTACATTTTTGTTGTATGTATAAAATTAAATTTTTATCGACATTTTTATATATCTATGATTTGATATCGAAAAAATCGAATAGACATTTCCACTCTATCATATAAATTTAGTATCAAAATAGTACACATTTAGTCCTTTAAGTTTTGAGTTTTATTTGATTTAGTCTCTAAATTTCAAGAAGTCATAATTTTACTCTTGAGATTTGAGTTTGTTTTAATCTGGTCCTTAGGTTTGAAGAATTTATATTTTTTACGGTCCTTTTTCATTAAATTTTCACTTTCAATCATTGACAACAATTTCTATTAATTAATTAGAAATAATTATGAAGTGAAACTTTAATTTTAATTTGAAAAGTGATAAAAAAAAATAGTTAAACTTAATTAATTATAATTTTTAATGATTTATAATTTATTACATAAATTAACGCTAAAGACGAAAAATGATTATTTAATGACTAATCAACGTTAAAAGTGTGCATCTTAAAATATAGGGACCAAATTGAAGCAGGTTAAGATAAAATGATAATATTTTGAAACCTAGAGACTAAATAGAAATTAGACCCAAAACCTAGGAATCAAAAAAGTATTTTGCCCTAAAAACATATACAAACAAAAATGAAAATTAAAAAAAAAGAAAAAGTGGATCCCCGGTACCAAAAAAGAAGGATGGTTGTTCATTGGATTTTAGGCGAACGCCCAGATGAGTGTTGGAGTCCAATTCATTTCAACCATTCCTCTTCGCTTCACTTCCATCCCTAATCTTCGTTCTTCTCCATTTTCCATTTACGGGTTACTTTCTTGATTCTACACCTAATTTAACATATCTATATACCTCCTTAGATACCCATTATATATGAAAAATGCCTCGTTAAAACTGTACTAGGAAAAAACTTATTGGGAAAAAATCTTAGTGAAGGAAAAAGAGTACATATTTCATATGATACTCTTAAAAAGTATATTTACTCCCTCTCATGGAAACATCACTTAAGATCTCTGAGTCACCGCATTCTAATGTTGTGCACCATTTTCAAAAGTCGTGGTTGGTATTGATTTTGTAAATAAGTCTGGCAGGTTATCTTTCGAGTAAATTTGTTGTACAGTGATGTCACCATTTTCTTCAAGATCATGAGCGTAGAAAAGCTTTGGTGAAATATACTCTGTTCCATCTCCTTTTATATCTTGGTGAAATATACTCTGTTCCATCTCCTTTTATATATTCTCCATTGATTTAGGATATGCATGTTATGTTGTCTTCGTATAATATCGTTGGAAGATTTTTACTTAAAGACAAATCACATGTTCCAGGAATGTGTTGAGTCATTGATTTTAGTCATACATATTCTTGACTAGCCTTGTGAATTGCAAGAATTTCAGCATGATTTGAGGAAGTGGCTGTTATGGTCTGTTTCACCGATTGTCATGATATAGTAATTCATCCACATGTGAACAGATAATCTGTTTGAGATCTAGCTTTGTGTGGATCAGATAACTATCCAGAATCTGCATAACCAAGTAGATCAAAATTTGATTTATTTGAACAAAACAAACCCATGTTGATCGTTCCTCGGAGATAACGAAGTATATACTTAATTCTGAAACGTCTTTTTGCTGGAGAAGAACTATATCTTACTAGTAAATTTACTGAAAATGCAATATCTGGTCTTGTATTATTAGCAAGATACATAAGTGCACCAATTGCACTAAGATGTGGTACTTTGGGACCAAGAAGTTCTTCATTATCATCTTGAGTTCAAAATATATTTTTCTTTACATCTAGTGAACAAACTTCAATTGAAATGTTCAATGGATGTGCTTTATCCATGTAGAACCTTTTTAAAAAAATTTCCCATATAAGTTGACTCATGAACAAATACATATGCTAAATGCTCAATTTGCAAGCCAAGAAATTTTTTTGTTTTTCTGAGATTTTTCATCTCAAATTATTTCTTAAGATGTTCTATTGTCTTTGAAAGCTCTTCAGAAGTCTCAATTATATTTAAGTTGTGAACATATGTAGTTATAATAACAAATCTTGATTGTGATTTCTTTATAAAAACATATGGACATATTGGATTATTTTGATATCCTTCTTTCAACAAATATACTCAGGCAATTGTTCCACATTCGTCTTGATTGTTTTAATCAATATAATGATCTCTGTAACTTTATTAAATGTAATTCCCGAGAATTTGATTTATATGTTTCAAGTACCTTAAATCCTTTTAGGATTCTCATATAAATATCATTATCAAGTGATCCATATAAATATATTGTGAGTACATCTATAAGATCATATCTAGATTTTCATACATAGTCAGACCAATTAAATATCTTAATATAAATACATCCACCACTAGAAAATACGTCTCCTCATAATCAAGACCAGGTTTTGTGAAAAATATTGTGCAACTAGTCTTGTTTTGTATCTCGTGACCTCATTATTTTCATTTATTTTCCTTACAAATACTCATTTGTTTCCCATAGGTTTGACACCTTTTGGTGTTCAGACTACTGATCCAAAAGTTCGACATTTAAAAAGTGATGTAACGAACCGAATTCATGAGGGGTACATGAATGAACTAGTATCACATCCGAATGAGAGAGATCTTGAGGACATGAAAGTCTGGTTAAGAAAGGCTTAAAAGAATTGAAAGTTACTATTTATACCAACAAGGTGCACTTTCCTTTTCGATACCTCAATCATAGGGACTTCAAAGTTAAGCGTGCTTAGCTTGGAGCAATTTTATGTTGGGTGATCTTGAATTTTAATTTTTAAAAATTATGAGAATTTAACATTTTAATTATATTTTTTAAATTGCATGTGTATGATTGTTTTTTAAGGAAATCAGAACTGAAATTTCTATGAGCAGCGGAAGAATGATAATTCCAAATTACAATCATGAACGAACAATGCATTTACAGTGGATTTCAAACAAACGGTTATACAATTCATACAGAGAAATTACAGCATGAATAAACTCAAATGAACAAGAGAGGAACTCTACGAACATTTGAAGCCTCGTCTCCATGCTCCGTTGCACGACCACTAAAACAACAGCGACCACGAACGCTCGATCTACACGACCGCAACACGGCAATGACACAGTACGAACACTTCGTGCTCATCCTCAACGATCGCCTCAGTACGAACTCCTTAGCAACACGAACGGTCTCCACAGCACCACGAACGACCTCCAGAAAACCTCGACGGTGTCGAGTTGAGTATGACACTACCAATAAGGCTACCTTGGTATTCTCGGTGTGAGAATCTAGATGGTGGGCTCTGTTCGGACTTGGTGTGAGGCAGATGAAAGAGGAAACACCGATCACGTACACGACTGGTCAAGTGGGAAATGGCGGAAACCTATTGTATAGGTCGATGCTCAATCGTTTAGATAAAGCTAAGCGATCGTTTAGCTCATCATTTAGCTCAGTCTGTTGCCTACAGACACTACAAAATCATTTACCTTGGGCCAACAATCGTCTAGCAAAGTTATGCGATCGTTTAGTAAATACTGCACGATCGTTTAGCTCGCCACAACACGATCGCTTAGCTTGCCCAGCCATCGTTTAGTAAATCCGAATTTACTTGACGACATCGTGAGTTTCTTTTGCACGGAGAGAAAACTCAAAACCTTTTCAAATCTTTTGTAAAACCTTCCCTTTCAAAATAGGAAAACTATTTTCCTTTTAAACTCACGGTTACCATGATTCAATAAACACCCACTACTTTGGTTATTTAAAAGAAAAAAAATTAATTATCCAATAATTAATATTATTATAAACATAAATGATAACCAACTTATCATACTATATTTATAACCTATAGTTTTTAATATTTCATCTCATGAAACATATAAACCATAATTCTTTTTCTATTCCATGGTATTTAATGTAAATCTCATTTACATCAATCCTCTACTAGATGTATCTTATACATCAAACCGATTATATCATATATAATCAAAATACCTCTTGTCAATTTGAACATTTCAAATCAACACCAAGAACTAATCCTAAACTGAATCCATTGAGCTACCAAGGGGACCTCATGGACCTATAGCTCGAAGCTTCAACAGTACGTGAATAACTGATTAAACTCTTTAGTTACGGGATCCACCATCCATTAACTGTCAGGCACTCCACTAAAGACCGTCAGCTGAACTCTTCTTATCACATATATATTATGTGTCCATCTTAACCAATCAGCAGTGCAACAACCCTTCACAGATCGCTCATAAGTACAGCTGGGCCAATAACCGTTATGCCCTTGTAGTTACATCTTTCTCCTTAAGTACCACCGATCCATCTAATGAACATAAGTCATAGTTCTACTATGACTGAGTCTTCTCTTCCAAAGAAAAGTTGTGGCCACTATGTTCAAGCCCCGAAATCAGCCCTTAAGGGGGCAATCTCTCTACTTCTCTCTACTTCGAGAAAGGAGTGAATTCCATATTGTGGATTGAGTTCCCAGCTCCTAAATCAGACTAGTCCCCAAAAAGGTAGGCATGTTGAGTTGGAAATCTGGTCACTCTCAACCATACTAATCAAAGGACCGCCCTCAAAGGCAGGAGTTCCCAAAACACTCAGGATTGAGGTTGTGTCACCTATGGTCGTTTAAGTGAGATGTAAGTCTCTAGTATCAACAGCGTTTTATACAGAGTCTAGTCATCTCGTGGTTCAAGTCTTATATAAACTTTTTATATAGGTCACCCCCGTTCCACATCTCCACATGAATGGTCAGGATCTACCATCTATAAGAGTTTACAACACTTGCAAACTTCTACAAAGCAGACCGTATCTGTAGTGTCACTAGAATCAGGTATCCCACCTTAATCCTTATACTTCAGACCTATTTAGATTATCACTTAAGGCATGATTCACTTGTATATCACATATACATGCTTAAGTTCACATAAGATAACCAAGGAGCTTTGTTTATTGGATATGAGTAAATGCCAGAATTAAATAACACTTATTTTATTCATTGAACAATCTGTATCTTTACAAAACAACGAGACTCCGGGAGAATTAGGACACCAATCCCAATAATCTCCTACTTGTCCTAATGACTCGAGAGACTAATGTACAATACAATATAATAATGTACAATATACAATAAACTAGGGCATACCCCAGTATCATCTCCCACTTGCCCTAGACAAGATGCCGCATGTCCCACAGACCCAAACTTTCAGGTGACCTTCGAACACTTTAGCCGTGAGGGCCTTTGTAAAGGGATCATCAACATTGTATTCCGTAAGGATCATCAACGTTGTATTCCGTAAGGATCATCTCCATATACAAGCATGTAATCCCTCGTTCTCCGAAGATACTTAAGGATCATCTTGACCACTGCCCAGTGATCAAATCCTGAATTGGACTGATACCGACCGGCAATCCCTACTGCATAGCAAATGTTGGGTCTAGTACACAACATTGCATACATCAAGCTTCCTACAGCAGAAGCATAGGGAATCCGTCTCATCTCCTCAACCTCTTAAGGTGTCTTAGGACATTGATCCTTAGACAGAACAATTCCATACTTGAAGGGTAACAAACCCCTCTTGGAATCCTGCATCATGTACCTGATCAACATTTGATCAATGTACGATGCCTGAAACAGGGCTAACCGTTTGTTCTTGCGATCCCGAATAATCTGAATCCCGAGAACATACCGTGCCTCACCTAAATCTTTCATTTGGAACTGGGCAGCTAACCAACTCTTAATGTTAGTCAGATACCCTACATCATTCCCAATGAGTAAGATATCATCCACATACAGTACCAGAAAAGCTACTGAGTTGTTGATGATCTTCTTGTAAACATAAGACTCGTCAATATTCTAGTTAAAGCCAAACGATTTGACAGTAGTGTCAAATGTGATGTTCAAAGATCTAGATGCTTGTTTCAGCCTATAAATGGACCTATTAAGCTTGCAAACTCTTTGCTCTTGATCTAGAACTACAAACACCTCTGGTTGAGTCATATAGATGGTCTCCTCAAGATTACCATTAAGAAAGGCAGTCTTGACATCCATTTGTCATATTTTATAATCATAAAATGTGGCTATGGACAAGAGAATCCTGATAGACTTCAACATGACAACATGTGAGAAAGTTTTCTCATAGTTAACTCCTTCAACTTGGGTATAATCCTTTGCCACGAGTCTAGCCTTAAAGGTTTACACCTTTCCATCTACACCTCTCTTTCGCTTAAGAATCCACTTACACCCAATAGATCTTATCCCATCAGGTGGATCAACAAGCTTCCAAACGTTATTGAAGTACATAGACTCCATTTCCTGGTTCATGTCCTTAACCCATTCATCTTTGTCAACATCCTCCATTGCTTTATTAAAAGACAACGGATCCTCGACCCCATCATTCGTAATGACGTTTTGGGCTTCAGTCAAACCCATGTAGCGATCTGGTGGGTTCATAACCCTCTCATTACGTCGAGGTAGTCTCAACTCTTGAGCTGGTTGACTAGATGTCCCAACCTCAATAACTCTTGTTGATCTGTCGGTCTGTTCAACAACTCTTGTCGAACCCTCAATAGTCTCAGTCTCACTTGAGATCTCACGTAAAACGAGCTTACTTCGTGGCTTATGATCCCTCATATGATCTTCTTCCAAGAAGATAGCATTAGTGGAAACAAACACTTTGTTCTCACTTAGATCATAGAAGTATCCTCCTCTCATTTCCTTAGGGTGGCCCACAAAGAGGCAAACCTTCGAACGCGGTTCCAACTTCTTTGGGTTAGTCGCAAGCACATATGCCAGACAACCCCAAATTTTGATGTGGCGTAAACTACCTTTACGACCTCTCCATAACTCAAAAGGTGTTTCAAAAACATTTTTCGAGGGAATGTTGTTCAAGATATAACATGCAGTCTACACTGCATAACCCCAAAACGAGTCTGGAAGATGAGCATAACTCATCATAGACCGAACCATGTCCAACAAAGTTCTGTTTTTCCTTTCTGATACACCATTTTGCTGAGGTGTACCAGGGGTCGAGAGTTGGGATGCAATCCCATGTTCTATCATATAGTTCTGGAATTTACTCTCCACCACGATCAGATCTTAGTGTTTTTATCTTCTTACCTAATAAGATTTCAACTTCAGCCTTATACTCCTTGAACTTGTCAAGTGCTTCAGACTTATGTTGCATTAGGAAGAGATACCTAAACCTTGAATAATCATCTATGAAAGAGATGAAATATTCATACCCACTTCGAGCTCTAACATTCATTGGACCATAGATGTCTGAATGTACAAGCTCCAAGGATTTTCTTGGCTCTGTAACCTTTTCCAGTAAAAGGTTGTTTGGTCATCTTGCCTTCGAGGCATGATTCATATACCGGCAAGGAGTTTTCTTCTAAACTCTTTAGAAGTCTACTTTTCACCAACTTCTCAATCCTATTGAGGTTGATGTGACCTAACCTTAGATGCCAAAGATGGGCGTTTTCCTTTGGAGAAACCTTTGGTCTTTTAGCTGTTGTTGTTGTACTGAACATTTCAGTGTTAAACAAGGCTTTTATGACTAACGACCTTAGTACATATAAGTTATTTTCCATTGAACCATAACCAATCTCTATTTCATTCTTGAAAATAAACATTTTATTCTCAGAAAAGGAGATGGTATAACCTTGTTCAATGAGACAAGAAACCGAGATTAAGTTCTTCTTAATATGAGGAGCTACAAAACTATTATCCAGTAACAGATAACGTTTCTTGTCAACAAATAACTTTAGCATGCCTACAGCAACAGCTGAAACAACCTCACCAGTACCAACTCGAAGAGTCATCTCTCCCTGTGGCAATGTTTTCCAGGAACCAAATCCTTGGTAAGAGGAACTGACATGATTGGTAGCACCTGAATCAAGGATCCAGGCAGAATCATCATTCTCTACCAGACATGTCTCCAAGACCAATAAATCATATTTACTGTCTTATCTCCTCTTTTGGAGAGTAGTGGGATGGAGGTTGTTTGCCATGAAATTCGTTTCACACGATTCTTTCCACTGTAAGTAATCGGTCATTTGTAAAAGCTTTAAACAGAAATACTAACGAGTTGCTGAAAAGAAAAACACATTGACCTACATTAGGTTTTAAGCAAATACCCGTTGTAAAACAAAACAATATCTAATAAGATTTTAGCAAAACTAACAAGAACCCCGTATGACATCTAGTTTCGCAATGACGCTTCAAAGGTTTAGGACAAAAGCCGCCGAAGGAGGTCAGTTATCCCTCCTCTAAATTGAGAAGTTCTCAACCAATCATTAATACTAGAACAACTCTTGTTCCTATAACGACAAGCCATCATTGATTTGACCAAGAGATCATTAACTTACTTAACAATCTCCCGTAAGTGTGATCCGCCATTTTAAGCCCTAGAGGTCCATCCTAAAAGGCCAATCTGAAAAAAAAAATCCGATTGGGGCAAAACCTAAAATGACCCTATCCATTTCTGGAGTTCACCTTGATATTGACCAACTGCATAAAACCCATCCGAAGGGGGATGCTCTGAAGGCGACACGAGGGCGTATAGAATGATCTCATGGTGTGAACCAATGACAGAGACCATAAGACGTGTTGACACACACCCTTCACCCGCTTATTATAAATACTCTCTCCGTCCACCTTGATATTGACTCATGCAAACACCATCCAAAGGGGGATGCATCTTGGGCATTTCGAGGCCAAGCATGAGTCTCACAGTGTGAACATACAGGGAGAAACGTGAGTGGAATCATAGACATATCTGATACGCCTCTTCATCTCACTGAGTATTTTATAACCTAGGGTTTAGCTTACTTAGAAAAAACACGGCTAAGAATTTTAACTAAGTGACTTTTAGGTTTTCCCAATAGTAACTTTTACCTTGGATAGTGAAACAACTTTTGATCATCATCCATTAAACTCTTTAATGGAGTCTTTGACCAAATCATCGCATGCTTGTTGAAAATCTATCTAATTCACCTTTCCAGGTAGGTTCCTAGGTAGGGGTGTTACGTTTCCGTCAACTTTAAAACCCCAGCCTAGCTAGAACCTGCCTTAGACAAAAGATCCCTTATAGATAGATTTACAACAAATTTAATCTTTTATTCAACCAATTTAATCCTATTAAACCGATTTTAAAAGATTAATCTAGGTTACTAAACTCTTTAGAACATTTGAACTTAGGTCTATCTCAATCCAATTTTAAAACCCTTTTAAAAAACTTGAGTTTACGCTAAGTCCCCATGCAACTCTGAATTATTGATTTTAGGTCTAATTTCCTTTATGACACTTATAAACGGAAACAACCACAATGCTAAGCTAACACATGCAAGGCATTCATAACGATTATAAATAGCCTAAGTGTCATGCTCAATGTATTGTCCATTCATTACTACTTCTTTTTTATAACACTTATACAAAACAACAATGAAACAAGCAAAACATGCTTCCATTCATCCTTATACTATAACAATTATAATAAAAGGATGATGCATGATAATCCTCAATGCATGTAAAATATAACTCTTATATTTCATGATGCATGCGCATGCTTTCAAGTAATTTCTTCATGCAAGATTATAACATTTATAATACATGATGCATGAATAATTGCACAACCTAAGGTAGGTTTTTAACTATATGATAAACACTTTGGCATATAAGTACCATACATCACATGTATAAGCAATAAGAGTTGATGAACCGGGTAAAATTACCTTAAAACATAAAAAGGAAAGCTACTATTACAAAGACAAGGAGTCTCCGGTTCAAATAGGCGAACCGGGTCTTGAACCGCTCGGCAAAGCATCGCTTCTCCAACCAACCATCGTGTACTAAGCACCCCATGATCGTCTACACAATAAAACAAACACTTCGTTCTATCGCTTACCAGCGATCCAGAGTTAAACGATCGTTTAGCATTTACTATACGATCGTCTATCCAAACGATCATTTAGTTATTACTACACGATCATGTACCTTTACTAAGTAATGAAGCCTGAAGTACACGATCTCTTAGCGTGCTCCGCACAACGCCCGCCTTCCGCGATCGTCTAAGCGACTACGATGCCGCGAAGCACCATCGCCTAAGCGATCGCTTAGCTAGCATCTCCGTATCGCATACGCGCGATCGCATAGGTAGTAACTAAGCGATAAAGCTTGCTAACTACACGATCGTCTAGCGCACGCCTTCTACTAAACAACGAGCATCGCATGCTCCCACTACACCTCCAGCGCCTACGCGATCACGCAACCAACGCTACGCGATATGGTAAACGATTTACCCATCGCTTAGCATTAGCTAAATGATCGTTCAGAAAATACTACACGATCGTCTAGAAAAAAAAAATCTAAAGGATCGCATAGTTAAATCCCAACGATCGTTTACCTGAGGCTACACGATCTGACCAACGCTTGGTCTTCTTCTTTGTTGAGAACTGCATCGCCATGCGCCGAAGCTTCATCACGAACGACTCGACGAACTCGAACTTTTCGAATTACATACTCGATATCCTCGTTAATTTCGCCTAAAACCACAGAGGCTCTTAAAATTAACACTTTGTAATACCGAAAGCTTTAACAAAAAGGCAGATTAAACCCGAAACGTTCATCAAATACATCCACAAATGCAGAAACCCACTGCGACTGAAATTGCGTTCAATTCAGATCTATAATTTAGAATATCAGAGAACCTGACCCTAATACCAATTGAAGAAAATCGGAACTGAGATTTCCATGAGCAGTGGAAGAATAATAATTCCAAATTACAACCATGAACGAACAATGCATTTATAGTCGACTTCAAACAAATGGTTATACAATTCATACAGAGAAATTATAGCATGAATAAACTCAAATGAACAAGAGAGGAAGTCTATGAACATTTGAAGCCTCGTTCTGTTGCGCGACTGCTCGAACAACAGCGACCACGAACGCTCGATCTACACGACTGTAACACCGCAACGACATAGCACGAACATTTCGTGCTTGTCCTTAACGATCGCCTCAACACAAACTCCTCAGTAACACGAATGGCCTCCAGAAAACCTCGACGATGTCGAGTTGAGTATGACACCATCAACAAGGCTACCTTGGTATTCTCGGTGTGAGAATCCAGAGGGTGGGCTCTGTTTGGACTTGGTGTGAGGCAGACGAAGGAGGAAACATCGATCGCATATACGACTAGGCAAATGGGAGATGGCGGAGACCTATCGTATAGGTCGATGCCCAATCGTTTAGATAAAGCTAAGCGATTGTCTAGCAAAAGCTATGCGATCGTTTAGCTCATCATTTAGCTCAGTCTGTCGCCTACAGACACTACACGATCGTTTACCTTGGGCCAACGATCGTCTACCAAAGCTATGCGATTGTTTAGTAAATACTGCACGATCGTTTAGCTCGCCACAACACGATCGCTTAGCTTGCCCAACCATCGTTTTGTAAATCCGAATTTACTTGACAACCTCGTGAGTTTCTTTTGCGCGGAGAGAAAACTCAAAACCTTTTCAAATCTTTTGTAAAACCTTCCCTTTCAAACTAAGAAAACCATTTTCCTTTTAAGCTCAGGGTTACCATGATTCAATAACCACCCACTACTTTGGTTATTTAAAAGAAAAATAATTAATTATCCAATAATTAATATTATTATAAACATAAATGATAACCAATTTATTATACTATATTTATAACCTATAGTTTTAATATTTCATCTCATGAAACATATAAACCATAGTTCTTTTTCTATTCCATGATACTTAATGTAAATCTCATTTACATCAATCCTCCACTAGATGTATCTCATACATCAAACCGATTATATCATATATAATCAAAATACCTCTTATTTGAACATCTCAAATCAACACTAAGAACTAATCCTCAATTGAATCCATTGAGCTACCAAGGAGACCTCATGGACCTGTAGCTCGGAGCTCCAACGGTACGTGAATAACTGATTAAACTCTTTAGTCACAGAATCCACCATCCGTTAACTGTTAGGCACTTCATTAAAGACCGACAGCTAAACTCTCCTTACCACAGATATATTATGTGTCCATTTTAACCAATCAGTAGTGCGACAAACCTTCATAGATCGCTCGTAAGTACAGCTGCTACTAATCCCTCTAATGAACATAAGTCATAGTTCTACTATGACTGAGTCTTCTTTTCCAAAGAGAAGCTGTGGCCACTATGTTCAAGCCCCGAAATCAGCCCTTAAGAGAGCAATCTCTCTACTTCTCCCTGCTTCGGGAAAGAAGTGAATTCCATTTTGTGGATTGAGTTTCCAACTCCCAAATTAGACAAGTCCCCAAAAGGTAAGCATGTTGAGTTGGCAATCTGGCCACTCTCACCCATACTAATCAAAGGACCGCCTTCAAAGGTAGGAGTTCCCAAAAAACTCAGGATTGAGGTCGTGTCACCTATGGTCGTTTAGGTGAGATGTAAGTCTCTAGTATCAACGGCGTTATATGTAGAGTCTAGTCATTTCGTGGTTCAAGTCTTATACAAAATTTTTGTATAGGACACCCCCGCTCCACGTCTCCACATGAATGGTCAGGATCTACCATTTGTAGGAATTTACAACACTTGCAAAATTGTACAAAGTGGGTCGTATCCATAGTGTCACTAGGATCAGGTATCTCACCTTAATCCTTATACTATATACCTATTTAGGTTATCACTTAAGGCATGATTCACTTGTATATCACATATACATGCTTAAGTTCACATAAGATAACCAAGGAGCTTTGTTTATTGGATATGAGTAAATGTCAGAATTAAATAACACTTATTTTATTCATTGAACAATCTATATCTTTACAAAACAACAAGACTCCAGGAGAATTAGGACACCAATCCCAACAGTTTTAATTAGTAAAATTGATAATATTTCATTTAAATGAAAATTCCATTGAAAATGTTTAAAGAATTGTAAAAAATATATATTTAATTGAAATAAAAAATATATTTAGAGAAAAATAAAGGCGGAAAATTTTTTCCAGCGGGGAACCCGATCCCCGCGGAATCCCTGTAAGAAATCCCCACCCCGCCTCGTGGACATCTCTTATTTATGGGGACAACTTTCACTTCTAAAAAGCATTCAAGGCAAGGGAGGATGACATAACCAGGCTGTAGTGGATGCAGGGGAATGCCGGGGCTAAATCTGGATTCCGAATCCTGGGCCTAGGGTATTATAGATGGTATCAGAGAGGAACCTCTCCCAATAAGATGTGGTTCGGGGACGAACCAAGCGGAAGCTGATGGGTATGTAACGACCCGAATTCAGTAGGGGTACATGAATGAACTAGTATCACATCCGAATGAGAGGGATCTTGAGGACATGAAAGTATGGTTAAGAAAGGCTTAAAGGGGAATGTCGGGCCATTAGGGATTTTGGTTTAGAATACTCATTTTCAGATATAATATCAAGAGCTGAAGGAAATCAGACTCGAGATTTCCATGAGCAGCGAAAATAAGATTATTCCAAATCACAATCATGAATGAACATTACATTTATAGTCGTACAAAAACAAGCAATTATACAATTTATACAGAAATTACAACATAAAAAACTACAAATGCACAAAGGGAAAAGTCTACGAACATTTAAAGATGCATCTCCACGCTTCTTTGCGCACGACCACTCGAACAACAGCAACCTCGAATGCTCGATCTACACGACCGCAACACAGCACGAATACTTCGCGCTTGTCCTCAACGATCGCCACAACCACGAACTCTTCAACAATAGCATAAACGGCCTCCACAGCACCTCGACAGTGTCGAGTTGTGTATGACACTACCAACAAGGCTACCTTGGTATTTTCGATGTGAGAATCCAGTGGGTGAGCTCTGTTTGGGCTTGGAATGAGGTAGATGAAGGAGGAAACACCAATCATGTACACGACTGGGCAAGTGGGAAATGGCGGAGACCTATCGTATAAGTCGATGCCCAATTGTTTGGCTAAAGCTATGCGATCTTCTAACAAAAGCTATGTGAGCATTTAG
Source organism: Benincasa hispida (assembly GCF_027475165.1). Taxonomy (NCBI): domain Eukaryota; kingdom Viridiplantae; phylum Streptophyta; class Magnoliopsida; order Cucurbitales; family Cucurbitaceae; genus Benincasa; species Benincasa hispida. The sequence goes on along the minus strand of NC_143484.1, from coordinate 35,217,986 downwards.
CTCATCGCTTAGCTCGGTCTGTCGCCTACAGAGACTACACGATCGTTTACTTTGGGCAAGCAATCGTCTAGCAAAAGTTAGGCAATCATTTAGTAAATACTGTACGATCGTTTAGCTCGCCCAAGATGTCATTTAGTAAATCTATATTTACTTGACAACTCTGTGAGTTTGTTTTTGTTGAGAGAAATCTCTAAAAAAAAATTTATGAAAACTTTTCAACAGTTTGTAAATCTTACTAAAATTAGGAAAACCGTTTTCCTTTTATCTCACGGTTACCATGAAAATCCAATAACAACCCACTCAATTGGTTATTAAAGAAAAAGAATTAATTATCCAATAATTAATATTATTATAAATATAAATGATAACCAACTTATCATACTATATATATAACCTATAGTTTTAATGTTTCATTTCATGAAATATATAAACCATAGTTCTTTTTCTATTCCATGGTACTTAATGTAAATCTCATTTACATCAATTCTCCACTAGATGTATCTCATACATTATACCGATTATATCATATATAATCAAAATACCTCTTGTCAATTTGAATATTTCAAATCAACACCAAGAACTGATCCTCAACTGAATCCATTGAGCTACCAAGGGGACCTTATGGACCCGTAGCTCGAAGTTCCAACGATACGTGAATAGCTGACTAAACTCTTTAGTCACAGGATCCACTATCCGTTAACTGCCAGGCACTCAACTAAAGACTGACAGCTGAACTCTCCTTACCATAGATATATTATGTGTCCATCTTTACCAATCAGTAGTGTGATAACCCTTCATAGATTGCTCGTAAGTACAGTTAAGTCAATAACCATTATGCCCCTGTAGTTACATCTGTCTCCTTAAATACCACTGATCACTCTAATGAACATAAGTCATAATCCTACCATGACCGAGTCTTCTCTTCCAAAAAGAAGCTATGGCCACTGATGGTGGGAAATTGGAAGTCAATTTTACTCGACAACCAAAATTCAGTGGACGCGGTATGCGATGCATGTTCCTAAGATATGCGTTGATAGTCATGCGTCGATGGTCATGCATTGGACTGATAATGCGTTAGTGAATGTATGCGATGACCATACGTCCCACCACAAGTTTTCTTGTGTTCACACCAAGTATAACATGAACGCAAGTTTCTCGGGTAATTCGAGGTCGAACGCAGGGACTTGTAGCTATGTGTTTGCGGCAGTATAAATAAAAGAATGGAGGGGATGTTGCTAAGTTAATCCTATTTCTACTCCTATCTAACAGACAATGCAATGAGAATATACATGAAAGGTAGAGATATGACAAACCTTGACATGAAATAAATGTGTGGGAAAATAGATAAAATGCGAAGATGTTTTCATTGCAACCCTTAAGAGTGACCGCAAGGGAAACTTTAGTCGACGCAAACCATGCGATCATGAAACACACATACAATAGTAAACCAACTCTCGGTGCAAATGTTACGGCTTCTAATGCTAGAACGCATGCGATGTACATGCAAAGGTGTCTGTAGGGCCTACACATAAGCCTCTAATTCTTGTCTATGCGATGATACATAAACAAGGCGACCACATATCATCATACCTATTCCTAGGGTGCATGCGATGCAGTGTTGACAAACAGAGCTTATCTCTAAGTCTCTATCTCTTGCTTATGCCAATCTAATCTCGCTCTCTCAAGTCTAGATTCTAACTTAGCTCTCTCGAGTCATTAGGTTCTTTCTTTAGACTCTCTCTCGAGTAGCTCTAAAGGGGTTTTGGGCACAACATAAAACAAGACAAATGCATGAACTTGTTTGACGCAAGATTACTCCTATCTCTAGTGAACAATGCATGCATTGCTTAATGCGTCCAACCATTTACCCTTCCGGGTAGTTGATTGTTGCTGACTTTACCCATAGACAAGTAATGTGTTAGCCTATAGACAGGCGTTGCAGTAGCTTTACACTAAGCGAATAAGATTACTCACACACTCGTGCAATGCACACCTCTCGGTGGGTTTCTACATGCTTCATATCCTTAATCCACATGACTAAGTATGCAATACCCAAGCAGTCCCACCAAATATTGTAATGAAAGTAAAGATGTTAAGCAAAGAAGATGAAGATGGAGTCGAAGGAACAGAGAAATGCATTGAAAACAAATTGTATTAATTTCTTAATTCCAAGATGTCATACAATACAATATGAGAAAAGAAAGGAAAAGGAAATGACCGGCTGGAAAGTAAAGATTTGCTCCCAGCGGATGTGCGTCAAGGCTGCCGGTGGTGCCATGGATGGGCGGAGGAGCAGACTCTCTTGAGATTTAGCTCCGATCGAAGGCTCCGGTCGTAACTCGGAATGGATGAAGGAGGTGAAGAACTCTCAGCCATCTTCTCACGCATTTATCTAGATCGCGGGGAAAATCCCTGGATCACAAGGATCCTCCTCAGATTACTTGAATTTCAGCTCATTGACTTTTATTTATAGAGCTTGGGTCGCCGACAGCATTAATTGGACTGCTTTGAGTCTGATGTTCAATGCGTTAATCCTTTCTGAACCTCTGCCACCAACAACGTGGTAGGTGAAATGTCAACCTCAGCTTTGGATTTTCTCAAGGTAAATACGTTGATGCGTTCATTCCACTTACCTTGCGTTGATCCCATTTGAATGCGTTGTCGCATAGCCGCAATCATTCAATGGTCACATTCGCTTAATACTGCAACTTTACATGATGACCGCAATCACTTGACGAGCGCAATTCCCATGCGATGGACGCATACGGCTGATTACCGCAACATCCATACGTTGATCGATGCATTTTCCTTTGCGATGGAGTGTTTCTCCGCATGCGATCATCTATGCGGTGGTTCGGTTTTCTCTTTGCGTTCATTTCCTGCGTTACTATAAAAATAGAATATTGAACGCATAATAACACAAAATAACGGGTTAGCTGAGATTCAACATGCTAATCGACGCAAGATCATTTTCTCGTGAATTTCTTATCATTATTGCCGCATATTCTGCCTAACAACCTCCATAATTCTAAGTAAAAGGCCTAAGATGACATGCATTTCTGCATGTCATCAACCACTATGTTCAAGCCCCAGAATCAGCCCTTAAGGGAGCAATCTCTCTACTTATCCCTGCTTCTGGAAAAGAGTGAATTCCATCTTGTGGATTGAGTTCCCAGCTGCCAGATCAGACAAGTCCCCAAAAAGGTAGACATGTTGAGTTGACAATTTGGTCACTCTCACCCATTCTAATCAAAGGATTGCTCTCAAAAGTAGGAGTTCCCAAAACACTCAGGATTGAGGTCGTGTCACCTATGGTCGTTTAGGTGAGATGCAAGTCTCTAGTATCAACGACATTATATACAGAGTTTAGCCATCTCGTGGTTCAGGTCTTATACAAACTCTTTGTATAGGACACCCCCGCTCGCATGTCTCTACATGAATGGTCAGGATCTACCATCTATAGTAATTTACAACACTTGCAAACCTCTACAAAGCGGGTCGTATCCGTAGTGTCACCAGGATCAGGTATTCCACCTTAATCCTTATACTACATACCTATTTAGGTTATCACTTAAGGCACGATCCACTTATATATCACATATACATGCTTAAGTTCACATAAGATAACCAATGCGTTTTTTTATTGGATATGAGTAAATGCTATAATTAAATATCACTTATTTTATTCATTAAACAATGTGTATCTTTACAAAACAACGAGACTTCGTGAGAATTAGGACACAAATCCCAACAAGAGCAACATTACATGTAAAAATACTGTCAACAACGACATGAGTTCGGTTCCATCTTTTTCCTGTCACAGCATAGTTTATTGAAATCTCATTATTATCTTTATGTATTTCACCTTCTTCACAATTTTGACTATCAATCATGTACAGGATTCCTTTATGGATATTTACATCATCAACAAGTATTTTTTACTATTAATTGTTTTTATTTTTTGAGGAATTTTATCTTTGAAACACATTGGTCGACCTTACTTCTGGCGTGTTCCAGACTCATTAGTGACAACTTTATGTGTTGGGATATCAATTTTCGATTGGACATTTGCAACTAGTATACGTGACCTAGTTACTTTCTTTACATCTATAAATGCATCTGGTAACTAATTTGCTATATTTTGCAAATGAAATATCTTCTAAATTTCAAGTTAACATTTATTTGTACAGGGATCTTAATGAGACAATAATGATGCATTCCAAGTAATTTTTTTTTCCAACTTTTTAATTCCTCCCCTTAATGTTGGAAATTTGTCTAATTAAAATGACAATTAGTAAATCATGCAGTAAATACATCATCCGTCCGGGGGTTCAAGATATTTAATAATTGATGGAGAATTATATCCAACATATATTCCTAACCTCTTTTGAGAACTCATCTCAGTACATTGTGGTGGAGCAACTGGAATATATACTGCACATCCAAAAATTCTCAGATGAGAAATATTTGGCTCATGGCTATAAATTAATTATAATGGTGAGTACTTATGATAAGCTACTAGCCTAATGAATACAAGTGACGTTGCATGCAAAATAGCATGTCCCCGTACAGATGTAGGAAATTTAGCTCTCATAAACAATGATCTAGCAATTGACTGCAAATGTTTTATGAAGGATTCTACTAAACCATTTGTGTATGAACATGAGCTATAGGATGTTCAACATTTATCCCAATTGACATACAATAATTTCTTGATTATACAATTAAAATCATTCGTCTTGATAATGCTGGTGAATTTACATCTTGCAAATGCAAGATTTCGACTTGATAATAAGTACACGTGTGATCTGTTGGATGCGTCTATTGATACCATAAAATATCTAAATGGTCCACTTGGTGAGTTAATAGGTCCACATATATCACCATGAATTCGTTATAAAAATGCAGGTGATTCAGTCCCCATTTTAATTGATGATGGTCTAATGATTAGTTTGCCCTGAGCAAGCATCACATGATAATTAATTGATTGAAGAATCTTCTGGCTCTTCGATGGATGTCCATTTGAATTCTCAATAATTCTTCTCATCATTATAGATTCTGAATGATCTAATCTGTCGTTTCAAATTATAAATATGTCTGGAGTCATGAACTTCGGGTTCATTATTGCATATGTTTCAATTACTCGTATATGAGTATAATATAATCCAAAAGATAAACCATACAACTCTTCCAGTATACGGTGTTCATATGAGACAGTAGATATGATATAAAAATACTTCATATTATTCTTTCTACCAGGCTCAATATGATAACAATTGTAACGTATATCTTTAAAACTAAGTAGATTTCTCTTTGATTGACTAGAAAATAATGCATTATCAATTATAAATTTTCTTCCTCTAGGCAAAATAATATTTACTTTTCTAGAACCTTCAATTAGATTTGCAGAACTTGATATTGTATTAACTTTTGCTTCTAGCATTATCAGTTTGGAAACATATTTTATACTTGTAAGTATTGTATGTGTAGTTGAACTGTCTGCCAGACATAAATATTCTTTACTCAGTTTTTAGACACCCAACATATGAAAATGATTCAGTTTTCTTCATTAAAAGAAAATAATTACAATAAGAAAAACAACATTTATAATATACAAATATTAACATCTATTAAGAGGGAAAAAATATGGAGATGAATAAAAAAACAACATTAAGTCTAGATATTTTCAAAGTTAAAGGAAACACTTGATGTTTTATCAATTTTGCCGATTTTCTCTTCAAGAGATTAAAAAAAGTCTGCCACATCCAAACTTGTCATATGGGATGAGTCAAGTACGTCATTATCCTGACATGCAAAATTTACTTCCACATTTTTCTCTTTTTCTTTTAGGGATGCTTGATAAGGATCAACTAAGTATTTTAGTGTATGATTGGTACGTGACCAATGCTTGGTCATTCCACATCAGAAGCATTTAATTTCAACGCTTTTTGAACTCTTATCTTGTGGAGATTTTCCTTTGTGATTATCATTTTGTGTGGTTCTTTTGAAATTTAAATAATTAGAATGACCACCACAAAAATAATAATTATTTATTCGTTTTCCATGGTCATGACCTTGACCACGATGATTATTAAAATTCACAAGATTCACTTTAGATAATGGTGTCGTTTCGGTTGGTCGAGATTCATAATTTTTCATCAATAACTCATTATTATGTTTGTCCACGAGAGAAATTAGTTCATAATATTGTTTAAAACATTTCTCTCGATATTGTTGTTGCATGAGCATATTCGAGACATGAAATGTAAAAAATATCATCTCTAACATATCGACATCAATAATTTTCTCTCTGCATAACAACAATTTCGAATTGATTTTAAATAATGTGGAATTTGTAATCACTTATTGATTTGAAATCTTGTAGCCTTGAGTGCATCCACTCATAACGAACTTTAAGAAGAATAACTGTTTTTTTTATGATCATATTTCTCTTTCAAATTTTTCCACAAGATACATGGATCTTTTATTGTAAGACACTCCATTTTCAATCCCTCAGGGAGATGATGATGAAAGAAAGTTCTTTTGCTTTATCCTGACTGGATGCCATATTTCCTTCTTTAATAGTCTCTCAAGTATTCATATCATGTGAATTTCGACATCAAGCACCCACGACAAATAATTATTGCCGTTAATACCAAGGGTGAAAAATTCTAATTTTGTGATATTTGTCATAGAAACACTATCATAAAATATTGTATTTATATTATAAATTTAATAGATATTAAATATGCAAAATAATATTAAATTTATTGATTATAGCGAAGAGGAAAAAAACCGATAAAACCTTTATGACTTACCTTTAGCGGGAAAAACGATAGGAGCTCGTGCTGATAACGTGTTGTGAACTCAAGAAGCACAATAGGAATAAAGATACCAATGAAATATAATATTAAAATAATTATAATATAATATAATAATAATATATAATAAAATAAATAAAGCAACAAAAGATTAATCTCTCCACTTTCTCCAATCTTTTTGGATTGATCAACAATATGTGTGTTTTCCAAAACCCACTAAATGCCATATTTATAGACAATTTGGCAAGTAGGAGGTGGATTACATGAAAAATAATATTGTGTAATCTTGAGAGACATGGACAACACATGGGGTAATGGACAAGTGACACACTAATAATGGATATCTACATTACACATAATGTAACATATTTATAATACAAGTAACAATTTCATCTAATAAAAGAGTACGATGACTTGAAAATTTGTCTTTATTTCGATATTTAGTTTGGCATGAGTTATCTCTTGAAGTTTGAGGTATATTTTTTATTCCATTCTTATTGTACTTATAAAATTAAATTTTTATCGACAATTTTATATATCTATGATTCAATATTGAAAAAATCAAATAGACATTTCCACTCTATCATATAAATTTAGTATCAAAACATTACACATTTAGTTATTAAGTTTTGAGTTTTGTTTCAATTTAGTCTCTAAACTAAATTTCAAGATGTCATAATTTTACTCTTGAGATTTGAATTTTGTTTTAATATGTTCCCTATGTTTTAAGAATTTATATTTTTAACTGCACTTTTTCATTAAATTTTCACCTTCAATCATTGACAACAATTTCTATTAATCAAATAAAAATAATTATGAAGTGAAATTTTAAAAGATAAAAAATAGAGAAACTTAATTAATTATAATTTTAATATAAAAAATGACTGACTAAACGATGTTAAAAGTGTAAATCTTAAATATAGAAACCAAAATTGAGTAGATAAAATGATAATATTTTGAAACTAAAAGAAAAAATAAGGAAAAGAAAAAGAAAAAGAAAAAGCGGATCCCCGGTACCAAAAAAGAAGGATGGTTGTTCATTGGATTTCAAGCGAACGCCCAGATGAGTGTTGTAGTCCAATTCATTTCAACCATTCCTCTTCGCTTCACTTCCATCTCTAACCTTCGTTCTTCTCCATTTTCCACTTCCAGGTTACTTTCCTGATTCTACTTTTCTCTTCTACTCGATTCCATTCTTTTTGCGATTCGTTGCTTCAAATCCAAACCCCAATCTCACTCATTCTCACTTCAATAATCGTTTTTCTTTTGTAGGCTTTGGTTTTCCGGATGCCGAAACCTGATTGGAATGGAGGAAAAAGGGTTCTTAGACGCCTCTGAGGAAGTTATCGCCGATTCCCATCTGCTCAAGAAGAAACTGGATGCTATGCGTTTTGCCGGTCCGCAGAAGCTTCAGGTGTTGTTCTTTTTATTTTTTGACCATTGCTTTTAGATATTATAGTAGGAGGTACTGGATTTTTAGGTTATTGCTGACTTTGATGCTACGCTAACGAGATACTGGATTGATGGCCGCCGAGGTCAAAGTAAGATTTGATTACTATCACTCTGTTAACTTTGTGGTGAAGATTTATTTTTAAATCTGATGAATTTGATTTATGTTGTGCTGACAAGATTAATATGTGTAGCCAGTCATGGTCTTTTAAAGCAGGGAAATTCTGAATATGATGCTAAGAGGGATGAACTTTATAAATATTATCATCCCTTGGAATATTCTCCTACAATTTTGATAGAAGAGAAAACCAAGCTCATGGAAGAATGGTATACCTCGTAGATGTTCTTTATAATTATTTTTTTTTAATCTCTTAGATTTATCTCAAAAATATATTTTCTGTGATGCTTCTTCAATCATACATATGGATTTCTGTCCACTTGTTGGTTCTGGTTGGTGGGTGTACCAAAATCGTAGGTGGGGCAAAAGCCATTCACTGCTGATTGAAGGAGGTCTTACGTTTGATGCAATAAAGCAATCAGTTGCTGCTGCCACTATTGCTTTTAGGGAGGGAGTGGTTGAGCTGTTTGAACTTCTAGAGGTAAAACTTTTTCTCCCTAAAATGAAAACCTTACTTGCTAGTTGCTACTCCCCTTTGTGGGGGTAAATATCAATGTTCTATTTTCTATTTTTGGTTCCGTGTTATAGCTGATTTTTCATTTCAAACATAACGATGATCAGGAAAGGGATGTTCCTGTTCTTATATTTTCAGCAGGTCTTGCAGACATTATAGAGGAGGTAGGCAAGGTCAAATGTTCCTTTATCTATAGTGCATTTATACAGATATAATTCAATATGTAAAGCTCACTTGTGTTCTTTCTTGATACTCCCTTTTCTTCTTCCTGAACTAGGTCCTGAGGCAGAAGCTTCACAGATCTTTTAAGAATATTAGGATCGTTTCAAATAGAATGGTGTTTGATGATAATGGTTGCCTTGTATCATTCAAGGGTACCTTCCTTCGTTTAGCTGGCTATTACTTGCTACGGTCATTTTATTAGCGGTTGTTATGATTGTTACATCTGTTCTGAATGAGTTTGTTCTATGGAAATATTTCTCTTTGCAGGCAAGACAATTCATAGTTTAAATAAAAATGAGCATGCTCTTGATATGGCTGCTCCTCTTCATGACCAATTGGGTGATATAGATGGGGCAATTGATGACAGTGCTTCTGTAAGAAAACGGACAAATGTACTTCTTCTTGGTGACCACATTGGGGATTTGGGGATGTCAGACGGTTTAAACTATGACACTCGGATATCCGTGGGGTTTTTGTATGTTAACTTTCAAAAACATCCTTACGTTTTGTCATCTGTTTATTTAAAATTTTTGTTTTAAGTTGAAATTAATTTTGGAAATATTCTGTGTTGCATGAAAAATATTCGATAAATAAATAATCTTGTAACAAAAATACTTTTTGTGGTAAAACAGATTTAAGTTCCTGTTTGTGTTTGTGTCATGATGAATATTTATTCTCATACTGAAGAATAAGCTCCTTTTGCAGAAATGACAACGTCGAAAACTCTCTTGACGGCTATCGCAATGCCTTTGATATTGTTTACCTGGTGAGTAGATTACCCTTGGGAAGAAAAAGAAAGATGGAATAAGAAAGGAAAACCTTTACTTTTATTTCTCATGACCAATATTGGCAAACCTCTCCCGATAATCATTACAACCACTATACCATATAACTTTAACCAATTTGAATGTTGTCTACAGAATGATGCATCCATGATGGGAGTGGTTAAACTTGTACATCAGCTCTTTCCTGTTGGAGGTGTCTGAGGGACAGATCTTTTTTGTATGGTTAATGAAGGTGATCACTTACAATTCTCAACAAGAATATCGTACTCCTTTTTGGTAGCTGAGTGACAACACCTGTTGCTTTTATTTAACATTCTTTAGTAGAGTAGTTGAATAAGGAGCCAGACAATTCAATGTGAACTTGAGGAAGTAATTTCTTGATGTAGGGTTTCTCTGCTGTCACTGGTTGTTATTTGATGGTCACTTATTAGTTACTCAGTCATTTAAAGTTTTTTGTTTTTTGATAATTCTCAAATTCGAGATGAGATAAAAATCATGAAATCCTATCTACTTTTGAATAATTTATGATTTATGATATTCTAAAACAAGATAATTCACTAATTCTCATCTAAATCATTGGATAGCTATTGTAAATTTGGTGTGTATGCTTATGTTCTTCGACATGTATAGTTATTTATTTCATCAAATTAACCAGATTTTTAATTGACAACGGAGTTGAGCAGAAATTATTTTATAAAGTTCATTGTAGTAAACTGATCAGATTTCGTTCAAAATGTGAGGTCTCTGTGCACCTGGAATAATTTTTTATCCATCAGCAATTTATATGCATAATATGATTCAAGTTTAGTCAATTAAACTGAATTTAAACTGAACTCTAGTACCAAATCATGTGGTACAGATATAGTATTTTATAAAAATTACACAAATTAAATCTCTGAAGCATTAATTGAGCAAGGAATTAATAAGCATTAGTAACAGTTACTATAATTAAACAAGGAATTAATGGGGCATTATAAACAATTAATTTATGCCCTCTTCAATATTTACTTTATTCCTTATTACAGTAGTCTAAACAAGATGATTCTTCAAAACTTAATTCAAAAGTTAAAATAAGAACTAAAACATAGCTTTTGAGTCAGCTTTTGTAGTTAATCCTCAGTAGTTGCTTGCCAAAATCTGATCCTCTGCCTGTAGAATCACTTTAGCACGGTGGAATTCTATTTGCAGCCGTTGATGAAGGGGTGTCGATGAACTCAAACCATTCTTCTTCACGTCTTCCAGCAATTCCCTGATCGGAATTGCAGCAAGAAAGCTCTTTATGTACTCCTGACAGCACTCCTTCCCTGTGCATACAACCTCTTCCTTTATATTACTACCATTTCCTGACTCATCTTTCTTCTCAGTTGAAGCTTCTTTCAGGCTGCTCGGTGGTTCTGATGTCGAAGCTTCTTCAGAGTCGCTTGGTTGCATGACAACCATAGATGGTTTTTCCTCCAAAATCTCTGGTTTGTTTAGTTGGGGCATATCAGTGGATGGTTCTACCTGTGATATCTCTATGATCTTTGATTGATTTTTCTTAATGCTGCTGCTTTTCTCCTTTGATGGCTCTGAGCTTGATTGTTTCGTGTCAATGGAGGTTTTCTCATCTGATGATGGCCCTGTGCTCTTTGATTCCTTTGTGTTGGAGCTTTTCTCCTCTAATGCCTTTGTGCCGTTTGGTAATCTATGAATTACTGTCTCCTTGTCAAATTTCAGAATGTATGCCTGGTTGCACCCCTCGTAAAGCCGCTCGCCCAAGGTGTCTATGATGTAGTAAGCATCCTTGTCAACCTTCAAGATGAAGAAGTGGTCATTCCAACTCACTATGTAGACTATCGGTTCACTTTCATTTGTTGGAAGATCTGCTGCAAGTTGGCTGATTTCATCCCATATGGTGTTGAAAGACATGGCGCCTTTAAGGAACTCAAAAACGCCCTCTTCCTCCAACCCTTCTGGGTGGAAGAATCCAACATATGACTTCTCTGCAACAACAGATAGAGGTCGGATTTTTGCGTTAATTACCGTGTCAAGATCAAAGTGTTTATCAGCGAACTGCTCCATGTAGTCTTTATTTTCACAAAGGTTCCTCCATTCTGCTGATCCATCTCTGATCAAGTTGTCCAACTCAGACTTGATCGGCATTTCGTCTTGGTTGGAGAGCAACCAATCGGCAATAACAGCAACTAGAGCTGTGCAGGCACTTTCTCCGGAAGCACGCTCGCTCCTTTGATCAATAGAGGCAAAGAAGACTTCGGTTTTGATCTTCAAGCACCCGTCACGGCAGGTTACCTCTTTCTGCTCCCAAGTACCCACAGCAAAGTTATCATCTCCAAATGCAGCTGCTGATAACTCCAGATTATACCACTGCGAGAAAGAAGGATGAGAAGAAGAGGCCACCATTAGTATGTTTTAAGAAAATCCAACACATACCAAGTAAAGCAGAGCAAAATGCAGTTCAAGTTTTGAGAGTATACCCAAGAGAAAAGCTCATTTGTGCTGAGCTGCCTACGGTCGAAGTCGATATCATCTCCACCATCTTCACCATAATGTTTCTTCAGAAGAGGCTCTCCTTTAATTTTAGGCGATTTGAAGCTCAACTTCCTCTTCCTCCACGACAAGATTTTGCGCATTGAGTTCTGCTGTATTGTTTGTGAACTGTCACTATCAATCTCCAAGCACCCTGCACCATTGCCACAATAGATCCAACATTCATCATTGTCATTGTCAGTCTTCGTCCCAGGGAGAAGCAATCCTGCTACACGGTTAGCATTGGCTAGTTTCTCATAACCAAATGGCTGCCTAACACATGAATCCTCAGTTCCACCATCATCATCTAGCGAATCGGAATCAAGTGAAGAACTTTGAGTAGAATCCTTATCTTTGATATAAAACCCATTGACAGTAGCAATATCTTCTTCATGGAATACTTCCTTAGGTCTTCCAGCTGATACACAATGCCTAAATATTTTCACTCTATCTAGACCTGCTCTTATTACAGCTAACCCGTCTTTCTCTGTAGACAAAGCCAATGGTGAAGTTGGGGAAAGCGTAACAGGCATGATCGACCTTTGCACCACCCTCATAGGTTTTGTATCAGTTCTCAGTTCCAAGAGGTTGAGAGAGAACTGCGTAATCGAAGAAGAACTATGTCAGAGAGAAAAATGGCAGGGAATAAGAAAATTGGTAAGGTACTAATTTAGGAGGTACTTACACTGAGCAAGGGGCCAAACTCTGCAGTGCTGCCACGAACCTTCAAAGGAAGGCTTATTTGAATCTCTTTTCCATCAGCTTTGGAAGCATATTCTGCTAGGTTCAGCGACGCGGTTCCGATTACAGTGTAGCTATTTCGAAGTACTTGGTTTTCTCCCTATAATGAGGAAGAAGAAAAACTTCAATTAGTGATAAAGCCATAGTAAGAAAGTGACTGAAAATATATGGTTTTCACAAAAAGCTCCCCCTCACAAAAGAAAAATTTGAGACTTATTTACAATGAAAATAGAAAGGAAATCCCAAAGGAAAAAAAATGGTCTCTTTCAAATTATTTGTTTATCAATTCAAATACTATTTTGGTTCTTATATTTTGAAGTTTATTCCATTTTAAGTCTAAACTAAAATTGGTACCAGTATTCAAACATATGGGATGAAACATGCAAACTAATCGCCATCCCTACCTCACACAACTTTAGAAAATTCCAATTAATTTAATTTATACATATTTTTTTGTATGGTGTATTTGTATATATTTATCAAAATCTGACTCAGCTTGATATTTGATTGTTTGCCTCATCCCTAACAAAGAACTTTATTATCCTTCAATTAATTTATGAATTTTTTCTTCAACCAACTATTCCTCCACTTTCTGCCGATTCTCATTAGAAAATTATTCACATAGAAAGGCCAAGCAATATTCTATTTTCTTTTTCCCTTTCCATGAAGGTTCATTGATGACAATAATGAGAGCTGAGGATATCTGGTAGCAATAAAATACTCTTTATGTGAAATATGAATTATTGATATTTAATTCATAAAGTGACAATTGTAGATCATGAGAGGGGGAATTATTATGATAATGTTTTATATTTTGTTTTCAACTATAGAAAAAGTCAAACACAGAAAAGAAAAATTGAAATATCAACATCCTCATTGTTCAACCATACGTCATCCACCAGCCCCAACCCAAAAGTAAAACTAGAAAAAGAAAGAGAGAATAGTTTCTAAAATTTAACCATCTAGGCCCTTAAATTATTTGGTTTTTGGTTTTTTATTTTTGTTTTTTAAAAATCAAGTCTATAAACATTATTTTTATCTCTAATTTTTTTCCATAGTTATCTACTTTTTACTAATAGTTTAAAAAACCAAACCAAAACTCGAAAAAAGAAGTAGCTTTTAAAAAATTGTTTTTGTTTTCGAAATTTGACTAAGAATTCAATAGATAAGGCTTAATTTTCAAAAATCCAAAACAAAAAATGAAATGGTTACCAAACAGACCTTAGTTCTTAATATTTTATTAATACTCAATTTTGGTCTTAATTAATGGTGGAAGAGTGACCAAAATCGAGCATTAATAAACTGTTAGCAATTAGATTGTTCAATTTTGAAATTTATGATCAATTTAAAACAAACTTCAACTTCAAACTTCAATTCCTTTGTATTTCGCACTTTTGTTTAAAAAAATCCACAAAAAGTTAGAACTACAATTGGACTAGAAATCTTTCGAGGGTGTTTTGGGCAAGGAATTGTTTAGTCTAGTTAAGTTCGGCGAGTTATAAGTAAAGAGTTAAATTTGAAATTGATGTTTTTAAGTCATGGTCCATAAACTCTTTGGCCAAAGATGTCAAAAACTTTTTTTTAGCTCCATAAGAGACTTAATCGGTTATGTATGCCAATACCACTAGCCAATCCAACCATGGTAAGTGACATTATTTTTATTCAAATTTAACAAAAAAAAAAAAAAGAAAAAAAGAAAAAAACATAAAAATTACAAAAAAGGGAACAATTAAATCGTCTTGTCTTCATCATAAAAAGTCAAACCCTCCATGGGAACTGAGAAAGGGCAATGGGTGGAAAAAACCAAGCAAAACACTCTCACAAATTAAAAAAGAACATTAAATCGCCATTACTTCACAATTCAATTCAAAGAGAAACTGCAATAAATTCCCCTAAAGAACAGAACACAAAGGAAGGAAGAAGGAAGAAGGAAGAAGAGTTACTTACTTTCTGAAGAAGTTTCAATGAAACCTTCCATGGCGGAATGAGATCCTCTTTATTAGACCCCAAAAACGAACACAAACTCGTAAACTCTTCATTCCAATCCACACATAATCCTCCTCCTTCCTCTTCTTCATAGACATTCCCCTTTTTTGTGTAATTCCTCTTCACAGATCGTCTCCAAGAACTCAATCCCATAATCTTCTGTCCTTTCCATTTGATTTCCACCACTAAACAACCACTCGCATCATCGCTGACGAGACTTGTCAATCCTTCTAATCGGCGAATATTGATGATCGCCTCGTATTTTCTCGACGAGAACGGCGGCCAGGACGGCCATCGGACCAGTTTCACCACCATAAATCAATCCAAAAAAATCGAATCAGATAGAAAAACCGAATGAAAATTGGAACAGAGAGATGAATCGGAGAAAGGATATTGAAAGAGGGGAAATCGGAGAGAGTCCGTGAAGGAATAGGAATCGGAGATTGAAGAAGGGAAGAATTTTCGGATTAGGAATAAGAAATTTGAAGAAGATTACGTAGAGAATATTTGGGGGAAAAAGGTTTTTGGAAAGTGGAAGAGAAGAAGAAGAAGAAAACTGAAGAGAAAAAGATGAAAATGGATATTTATAGATTGGAAAATAAAGTGTAAAAAGGTTTGTTCATTGGACCCTTTTGGCTTTGGGCTCCACTTTTTATTTTACTTTTTCTTTTTTTTTTTTAAAAAAAAAAAAATTCAATTTTAAATTATTTAATGAAAACAACCGTCTCTATACTTCACCTTGGAAGTATCACGATTCAAAAATTTCTCTTCTCAAATTTTATTATTGCTACCATGCAGGGTGAGAGATCCAACCATTGACCTCGTTAAAATTGTTTTATCTATTTATAAATAGAGATGTTCACTTTTACTCTAAGACGAAGTCTTAATAAAGACCTACTCGGTGAGGTAACTCATGTAGAAATTAAGGAAGTGAGAACTTTTCTTTTTCTAATGAATTAAATGGGAATGAGGATGTAATTTTCCTTCCGCACTCGGTTTCTTTTCATTATTAGTATTTAAAAGAAATTATATATATGTTTTTTTTTAAAGAAAAAAGCTCTTATGTATGAATAATAATACTATATGAATTTAAGTGTCTTGATAATTAAATAACTTAATATGAAATTTTACTTTATTTCCTTGTAGAGGTTTAAGAAATTTTTGAAGAAAAATTAACCATTAAAAGGAGAATTCATAAGGAATTATAAAAAATACTCGAGCCTTCGTGCGCAGTTTAATGGAGAGCGTCGAGTGTTGTCGCCTAGCATTGCGGCACTCTTGCCTCTATGTCGTGGCATCAACCAATCATTTTGTTGATTTTTTCCAAACAAATTGAAAATAATTCCCGTGGAAAGTCTGACCTTACATTCTATGAAAAATCTTTATCTTTGCAAAATTAAATGGAGAATTTCGTAGAGATGGAAAATGAAATGGAGATGGGTGAAGTCATCTCAGTCCCTATCCCATCTCATAGATATCCCAATCTACTCGGATATGCTTTGATTGATTTGTATTCAAGCATTTTTTTATCCCTAAATTTGTCAAAGTAGCTAATATAACTTTTTATTTCATCAAATTCAACCTCAAATCTAAGTGAGTTTATAATTTTGATCTTAAACCTAAAAAGTGTTGTTTTGACAATCGAAAAAGTTTATATATATATATATATATATTAAAAAGATGCTTATAGACTTCTATGGAATTATAAGACATATGCATGGTACAAAATTGACATGATTTCAAAGAAAAAAAATGTTACATTTTTTTAGATTTACGAGTTTTGAAAAAATATTTAATGGTTAATTTATGGATTAATCAAACTTGACACAACCTCCACTAGACGAGAGTTTACAAATTTACACGCTCTAATAACTACTTGATATAAAATTCAAGGTATTTCTATCTCATATTTCAAGAGTGAAAAATTGTTAGCCATATTGTGGGACTTTACAGTGTGACCCCTCACCGAATAATTTATCCAAATTTATGGGTACATGTTGGTATAAACGTGAAATTGATAATGACAATGTAAGACAATCACAATTGAAAGTTCAACTACTTATTACAAATTTTCGTTTAAGCACATGGACTAAATAGACATAACTTTGTGAGTGGAGAAGGACTCATTAGACATATTTCTAAAGAATTTTAATAATAATGTAATGTAATAATACTCATTACTAAACATATTAGTTATTATAAGTAATACTATTAGCCAACATGATTGTATCTCTTATCTCTAAGTTAAAAACATTTAATATTTTCAAGAGATGAAAAAAGTTTTTCTTCTTTTTTTGTTTTTTTTTTTTTTTTAGAAAAAAAAAGGTGAAAAAGTTTGGAGCTCCAACTTAGTTCTTTTTTTCTTCTTTGCTTAAATTTTGCTCGATTAAATAAATTTATACTAACATACATTAATTCATTAATGGAAATAAAAATGTTAAATAAATTTCAAGGAACAAAATAAGATTTTTAATGTTATGTAAAATTAGTTTGGAATTGGAATTGAAAAAAAAAAAGGTGGATTATGATTGATTCTGTTAACTAACATAATAATAAATTTAAATTGGATATAAAACAAATCACAACAGTATAGATAAAGAAAATGTGGGTCTACAAGTTTAGGAATGAAATATTCTTTGCTCTCTCTTTTTTCTGTTTTTTTAGAGAATTATGTTAAATGCCAATAATGGAAGAAGGAATCTTATTCCCTTATTTATTTTCATTCTTATGAAGTAATTATTAAGAGAAAATCATTATTTAATTATTAAATAATTTAAATAAAAATATATAAAAATACAAATATATAATTAAATTTAGTTTTTCTTTATAAAAAAAAACTAATCTTGAGATATTTTAAAAATAAAATCTAAAGTAATATTCAATATGTCAATCTCGTAACTTGTTGATTTATTTGTAACTTTTTGCACGGTAAATATTTCAATTTTTTTTTATATTTAAAAAGACCCAAAGTAAAAGTTTCTCTAATTTCTTTGGTAAGAATATGAATAATAATTATTAATTAGATTTTTATAAATTGTTTATCAATGAAAAATAAACTATTTTCATTTAGTAGAGGTTCAAAATAAATATATTTCTCCTTTATACATTCGTTTTTTTTTTTTAAAAAAAAACCATGTTTACGCATTCGATTCATTGTAATTAATTCACTGTATTTATAAAGGATAATAAAGATATGTGTGGGTTCAAATTACAAAATAAATACTTTCACATCTCTTTATCCTCAAATATGGAAATTTAATAAATTTCAAAATATTTAAGCGATAATTAAAATAAAAAAGCATAATAATTATTGATACCCATTAGAAAAAATAATAAAATTGAAAGTTATCTATGAGAAAAAATAGAGTGATGTTGACTTTTATTGAGACTCGACAATTGGTTTACACTCTATCAATTGGTTAGATGTTAAAAAATGATAGCACTGAATTTTTTTTTAAAAAAAAAAAAAAGAAAAGAAAAGAATTGTATTGTACTTACACAGTCAACCTTTTATTTATTAAATTTTCATAGTTTATTACGTCCTTCAAATAAAAAAGAAAATTTAAAAAACGAAATTGATTTATTTAAGAAATAATACAACATTTCCGGCGAAACTATACCAAGCTAGTTTTGACAAAGTCTTTTGCCTTTTGAATCTTTCAAACCCACTGATTGCATCTCAATATATATATATATATATATATATATTGAGATATATACCACACACATACATACATGTAGACATATATGCATCCAAAATATCAATTTAGATTACTAAATATGGGCTGAAAAACCTAACCTTTTATCATGAGAAAAATATTTTGAATCCATGGGTCTTATCTATTGAGAAATTTAGATTAATATTGTTATTTTAAAATTAATTAAAAAAAAATATACTGTAGTTTGAAAACAATTTAGAGAAATATTATAGTTTTTTTTTTCTTTTTTTTTTAAAATTTCAGTAAGTCGAGTGTTGAAAACTCGACAAGTATGCAAGTCGAATATTGAAGATTCGACAAAGATATTTTATTATTTATTATTTTCGATTACCATTTTCATTTTATAAAATCGAAATGTAGTTTTTAAAAATATTTATGAAAATGTGACACTTTTAAAAATATTTAGAAAAACATCGAAATTTGTAATAATTACATTCTCTCTCCTCTTCTCTAGCAATTTCTTAGAATCTCGCTCACATTTTTCTCTCTTTCTTCTTCTCCTTTCTCTTTCTATCCCCTCTCAATCTTTCTTCTTCTTTATTTCACCATTTCTCTTCTTCATTTCTCCTTCATTTTTCATCAAATCAATTTAATTAACTATAAAACTCAAATATTATATGGGTCAATCGGCCTTGGATTTATTTTGTTAACTTTATTCAAAGTATAGTATTTACGAAAATTAAGGATACCAATACCGAGATTTTTAATTCAAGAACATATATGTTATCCAAAAAGAGGAAAAAAAGAGGAGAAAAATGTGTGTGTGTTCTTTTTGGGAGAAATGTGAACGTTTATAAACGTCAAAACCAAGAAAATATAAAATAGCATGTTATTATTATTATTTTTTATATATATATAGAAAAAATAACTATAAATTAAATGAGAAAATATTCAAAGGAAAGTTGTTGAAGTTCTTTATGAACCTTTTGAATTAACTAAACGTGGGGGTTGAAAACAAATGGATAAACCCTTACCAATAATAATAATAATAATAATAATAATAATAATAATAATAATGTGAAAATATACATATATGAAAGGAAATTAAAGGGACATATATTTTTTTATAGACAAAATACAGAGCACACTAATAAGGCAGTTGCATAAATGACCCTAAAAAAGACGAGAAAAATTAAAACAAACTTTGACGGATGAAAATGTGTTGTATTTTAAAAATATTTTCTTGTCCAAGATAAGTATTTTTTTTAATTAATTTGATTAATAACAAAGAAACGAGAATAGTATACTAATCCAATGATTATTAAATCTAATTTGTAGGTTATTAATGGTGACATGTTCTTTTAAATTTAGATTTTATTAATTTCAACCTTTCATTACTATGCAACCACGGTTAGTGATAACTCAATTGCTAAAGTCTTAATTTCAAGATTTGTTAATATTATTATTTATGTCAAAGACCAAACTAGATGATCTTCTTCTTTCATGAAGTAATAATGGTCATAAACTAATACCGATAATGAAAAATAACAACCAAATTCACGTTTAGAAGTAATTGCTATATACTCAGTTTTTTAAAGTTGGAAGTTCAAATTCTCATACCTCATTTTTTTGAAGTAAAATTATAAATTTAGTCCGTAAACTTAGTTTAGAGTTCTATTAGACATAAAAATACATATTTATATCTAATATACGTCAATTAATATTTTAAAAAATTTCAAATTTGTATTGAAAATACAAATACTTATGCTCATATAATCCCTCTGCCAACAATAGCACTTTCATTTCGTCTAGGTAAGGCCATCCTCTCTCTATATTCTAAAATAGTAATGGGATATTAACACAAATAAGAACACAGAAAGGGCAATTATATGTACAAATTTAGAGAATAAAAAGAGATTATAGATTATAGATTAGTCTTTAACTTTTCTAGCACAAAAGATAGCAGTGTTTGTCTGTTTCGTTTGAATGAACATAGTTTGTTCAATGAACTTAAAACTCCCTGTCAATGTTTTTGACTTCCTTTTTGCCTTGTTTGGTTTGCAAATTTTCAATGATTGATGGGGCTGTTGTGGGTTGGTATGGGAGGTGGGGAGTGTGCCTATATGTGTGTGGATGTTATGTAAAACTATGTTCTTTGTATTAGACCCAACAAACAATTCAAGAAAAAAAAAAGGAATCTAGAAAAGAACATTTCAATGTGTAAGGTGTGTTTGGAAGATGAAAAGTAGAAAAGAAAAGGAAGCACTTGAATTTAAAGGATTGTCCTTACTTGAACTCTGTCTTGTGAACTTTGTGGATCTTTTAACTGTAATGGCTCGACTTTCTATTATACTTTCTGGACACTACTACATACATGCATAAACTTGACAATATATATCTTGAAGAAATTTTTTTAAAAATGAAATAAAACCTTTCTTTTCATGAAAGAAAGGATAAAATCATAAAAGAAAACATTGTTCGGGGTACCCATAAACCACTTTAGAATAGATTAAATAAATAACTGACTAAAACAATCAAATAATTTAGATGTTTGACTCTAAACAAAACATAGCACTTTGAGAAAATCAGCAATGTCGAGACGTAATGCCCTTGTCACGGATTCTTCTTGTCATTCGCCGGTCTATCTTTACCTTTACCTGAAAAACATGAAGAGAAAGGAATGAGGATATAAATACCCAGTAAGCGACCCATGCTGAGCCCACTAGGTGAACTGTTAGCCTTCCTATCAGGATTCAAGTGCACATTACACATCGTAAGCATAAGCATAAGGGGCGGACCCAAAGGCATGTTTTCATAAGTAGTGACCCAGAGGGACACAATCATAGGCATAAGTGGTGATCCCAAGGGAGCACAGTAACATAAGCATAAGATGTGAGCCCCAAGGCTCACTGCATGCGATGTACATAGCCCGGTAAGAATTGTTGGGGTTGATGCCCTAAATCTCGTAGGGTCTTGTAGTTTGTAATTGTAATGTACAAATATTTTATTTATGCAATAAAATATGTGATGTTTTATTTTAAAATTAGTTGCATTAACCATAAACTAATAAACTAACATCCAGGATTATCTTGTTGCTTAAACATGTATGTAGAGACATATGAGTGGATCATGTTTAAGTGATAACTTAAATGGTCTATAGTAGATGGATAAAGTTGGATACCTTATCTTGGTGACACTACGAGTATGACCCGCGTTGTAAGTGTTACAATTGTTGTAAAATACTATAAATGATCTGATCCTGATTATGTATGTAGAGACATATGAGCAGGGATATTCTATATAAAGGAGTTTGTATAAGACCGAACCACGAAATGTTTTGTCTCATTATATAACGCCGTTCATAATAGAGACTTACATTTTACCAGGATGACCATATGTAACATGACCTGAATCTTGAGTGAGTTGTGGACTTCTGCCTATGAAGGCGGTCCTTTGATTTGTATGGGTGAGAATGGCCAGATTGTCGACTCAACAAGCCTACCATTTTGGAGATTCGTCTGATTGAGAAGCTGGGAACACAACTACACAAGAAGGAATTCACTCCTTTTCTAATGTCAGGGCAAGTAGATAAATTGCTCCCTTAAGGGCTGATTCCGGGGTTTGAACAATGTGACGTTACACACTCTCTTGGCCTGAGAGGGGTTCGATCATAGTTAAACTACGATTTATTGTTCATTAGAGGGATCTGTGGTACTTAAGGAGTTAGATGTAACTATAGGGGCAAAACGATAATTTTGGCCCATCTGTACTTACGAGCAATTTGTGAAAGGTCATCGTATTGTTGATTGGTTATATTCAATGGGCACAAAAATATATCTGTAGTACGAAGAGTGTAGCTATGGATCTTTAATGGAGTGCCCGACAGTTAATAGATGATGAATAATTTAATTAAAGAGTTTAATTAATTATTCACACACCGTTGGAGCTTCAAGCTACATGTCCATGAGGTCCCTTCAGTAGCTCAACGGGATTAAATGAGAATCAGTTTTTGGATTAATTTGAATTGTTCAAATTAATTGAGGGAATTAACTATATATGATATAATTAATTAATTTTTAATTATATGTGATATAATTACTATAATGTATTTGATATATTATAATATTAAGTATTTATGAGAGGAAATAAATATTTGAATATGATTCAAATATTAATTGGATTCATATAATTAAGTTTAATGTAAATGTGATTTATATTAAATGTCATTAGTGAGAGAAAAGAAGCTATAGGTTATATTGTATATGATACAATATTAAAACTATAGGTTATATGTAATATTTGATATAACATATAGTTTAATATATATTATATGATAAGTTAGCTATCATATTAATATATATATAATCAAATTAAATTAATTAATTATATTATAGTGATGGTGGGTTAATCATTCTGTATAATTCATGTGATGAATTCTATGTTGAATGTGATATGGATTAATGGATGTTTTCGGGATTGGGCATATAGATTCATCGCTTTATTTACAAAATTGTTTTTTAAGGTCCCATGTTTTGGGACATTAATTGCAATAGAGTCTTTAATTTTTGTAGGTTGAGTCGTTCGTGATATCCCTAACCTTTTTCTGGAGAATTTGAGGCATTTTTCATGGAGTTTCGAAGCTGTTTGAAACTGTACAGTTGGTGACTATACAGTAGCATTGGGATGCTGCGATGCGATGAATTAAAGAAAACTTTGTAGTGTTGCAACGCTAGGGCACGGTGTCATGACGCTCTGAGACAGAGTTTTCATTCGATTTAGCTCCAGTTCAGCTCCGGTTCGCGGACGGTTCTGGTCTACTGGTTCGATTCGATTCGTGGGTTCTCTATTCGGTGGTTTTAGGTTCATCTGGACCGGTTTCTGGTTTGGTTCGAGCAGTTCAAGGCTCGATTCACCTGTTTCGAACCTGATGGATAATTATCTTGTAATAGTTAGATTTTTTTAATAGGTGTCCAATCCCCGTCCATTAATTGCTTTTATATTATGCATGTGATGTATGATTTCATTTTATTATTGTATGCCATAACGTATGCCATATAGTATAAAATCCCACCATAGGTTATGCATTTAATTTCATGAATCATATTATAAATGTTATAATTTTAGATGCATGATTTAATTTTATAGCATCACTACAAGAATTTTGGTAATTCTTAACGACCGACGACCAAAAAATCGTCGGTGGTTTCTACCACTCTCGACGGTCTAGACAAGGGGTCTGGATAAAAATTTACTCCCAACGGTCCACGAACAGACCTTCGGGATTTCGAATTTGCCCGACGGTCCACGAGTAGAACGTCGGGCTTTTTAATCTCGCCCGATGGTAATAAAACATCGTTGGGCATTCTAAGCAAACCCAACGGTTACTACTCGACCATCGAGTGCGGTGTGCATAATCTATTGTGATTTGTTAAGCTCCCCCGACGGTGAGCACGAAAGCGTTGGCTTTTCTTTATAAAGCCCGATGACACCATGCAACCGTTGAGATTCCAAGTTTTAAAATAAATATTTAAAAGTTTTTATGGGAATCGGGGAATCATTGGCCGTCGGTGAGACAGGAATCGTCGGAATAGGTCGAACTCCCGACGATTTTTAGTTGACCGTTGAGATTTCTAAGAAATATAAAAAATATTTTTTTGGGAATTTGGGAAGGTTCTCACGAGGTGGTGTCAGGAAACCATCGGTCTTTATTGTATTCCTGACGGACTTCAGTCAACCGGGGATTTTAATTTTCCTTTTGAGAATTGGTGATTTTCTGCTGACGGTGGTGTCAGAAAATCGTCGGTCTTTATTGTATTCCTGACGGTGTTCAGTCAACCATTAGGGATTCTAATTTTTGTTTGGGAATTGGTGATTTTCTACCGACAGTCGTGTTAGAAAACCATCAGGCTTGGTAAGTTTGGCCGACGGTTTGGAGGTGACCATCGGGATTGCTTACACATATCCCGACGGTAGCAGACAACCGTCGGGAAAAATGTGATTTAAATCCCCGATTCTTCTTCTTCCATCTTCTGCCGATTCTTCTTCTTCTTCTTCTTCCTCTAGCCGTCGTTCTTCCTCTCGCTGTCCACTGCCATTCATTCCTCTTATCGTCCATTCGTCCCCTCTGACAGTCGTTCCCGTCCGCTTGTTCCTTCTGGTAGTCGTCCGTTCGTCCCCTCATCGAAAAGGTAACTCCGTTCGTTCCCTGGCCGTCCGTTGGTTCCCCATCTCGCTCGTTGGTTCATTCTCTCACTGTCCGTCATCGTCTCTGATTTCCCTCCTCGCCGGAAAGGTAACTCTTTTTTACTTATTTACTTAATATTCTTGGTATTCTTGGTATTGCGTACTTCCATAAACAAATGGTTGATTGTAATGATGTTAGTGATTTTTTAAGTAGAAATAAATTTGTTGGAATTGGATGTTGAGTTTTTGTTTATTAAATGGTTGATTGTAATGTAGATTTGTTGTGGATCATAGAATGAGAGTACTCTGTTAGCTAAAGAATAATTCAATTCTGTATCATGTGATTTCCTCTGTTTCTGTAGATAGCCAATGGACTATGGTAGTTTTTTTTCTTGCTAGATTTCTCGCTAAATGAAGTTGTGTCAATAACTTAGGATATTCGAGTTAGTTTATGGGGAGATTTGATTAACTCTATACAATAGTTTAGTATTGAGAATAGGGGATGTTTTCTGTATTCTTTAGTTTCTGAACTACTTATTCTTCATACATATATGAAGCTAAACATTATCAATTCTTATGATAGGACTTCAACTAGCACTATCATAAGAATGATAGCACTAACATTGATTTTGTCATCAATTTGGCTTCAACTATAAATCTCTATCTGATTGGATATCATTTGGTCGTCTTTACAATAATTTGGCTTCAACCTCTAGAACTTCAACTAGCATTTTGAAACTATATCCAAACATCTCAAGCCTTGAGATCTACTTTTATAAGAGAAAATTGTATAGGATCAAAAGAGGAATAAGGATATATTTAGGATCGATTCTAAAATAGTTAAAATAACTTTTGTCATTTTCAAAATCACACTTAAATGTACTTTTAATCATTCAAAACCACGAACAAGAAGTAAATAAAATGAAATTAAAAGTTAGAAATTGGAACTATATGTTCTAATATAACTAATTGTCTAAATCATACAGGTTCAATTTATTGAATATATTATTAAGAATAGATAAAGAGTGGATTAAGATTAGGAACAAGTTATCAACTGAGTATGCAGAAGGAGTATATCGATTCCTTGATGTTGCAAAACTTCATGTTAATAATTTAGGAAAAACAAGATGTCCATGCAGAAAATGTATGAATGCTAGGTGGGAGCCAATAGATGGAGTTGAAGACATTTATTCATTAATGGAATTTCTCTATCTTATCATCAATGGGTATATTATGGAGATCTAGTCGACTTGTCTAGGGGACACGATAGTCACACATCTCAATCGGCACATGATGATGGATTAAGAACGACAGAGATGAATATCATAGATGAAGAAAATGAAATTTTGAATATTATAAATGATCTACAGTGTCCCATTGCTGAGTAAATGAAGAAGAAAACGAGGATGAGATGCAGACCAATGCCCAAGAAAGAGATAACAATTCAAGCTTATTTGAAGACTTAATGAATGAAGCATGCAACCAGTTGTACCCTGGTTACAAATTTCTCGTCATTGTTGTTCTTGGTGAAGTTGATGCATATTAAGGTTTTTAGCGGTTGGACTAACAAGTTGTTTTATTTGTTACTTGAATTGGTAAAAGAAGCATTTCCCATTGGAGCATCTATACCCAGTTCATTTTATAAAGCTAAAATAAAATTACATGACTTAGGACTTGGTTATGAGTGTATTCATGCTTGCAAATACGATTGCATCCTATACTGGAAAGAATTTTTTGATTTGGAACAGTGTCCAGTATGTAGTGAATCTCGGTACAAAGTTGAATCTGGAAAAAGTAAAAAGATTCCACATAAAATTTTGTATTTGACTGCATTGGTTTATTAACTAACCTTTTGTATTTGCCAGTCAAGCCAAACAAGTGTTTTACATCAACGATCCTAAATATGGTAATAATTGGAAGGTGGTGCAAGTAGTCCAAAACAAGCGTGTGTGGGACATGCCAGAAGCAGAAAAACGTGAGAATGACCAACATGAGTTGTTAGAAGTGGTGAATAGTATTACTTGTACAATCGATGAATCAATGAATGATATCAGTTTATGTAGAGTTGATGTTGATCCTACAGTTGTAGAATGAATAATTCAGCGAATTGATGATGACTTCATAAATGACGAGGAAGAGGATGTTCAATCATCTTCTAATAAGAGTTTGAGTTTCGATGAACATCTTAATGATACAGAATAAGCATGTAAATATGTATTTTCTCCATGAGCATGTAGGTTAAAAACTTGTTTCTTTTCCATTTCATAGCTTACATATTGTTGTATAACATATATATTATTGTTTACACAGGAACAATGGTAGGTCATACTGATGAGGAGGCAATACTAGAGTTCTTACAGTCCGAGCCCGTTGGCGCATCATCCTCTGTGGGAGATAATATAGGTTATTTTAGAGTCACATTTTTATATAAACTAATGTTTCATTAAACCAACGACGTATAATTTTTGCAGACTCTGGTAATACTACTAGGGCTGGACGTGGATACTCCAGAAATGTTGATCTGGATAAATATGTTCAACAATTCGGGAGAATTCCTATCGAGATTGACCCTGAATGGCATAAACCAACATGCAACAATGCAACGAGGTTTAGCAATGCTATTAATACCAACATTCGAGAATCTTTTTTCGTTCGTTATGGATCATGGAGAGAGGTACCAATAGAAACACGAAAGCTTGTTAAGGGTCGATTATTGGCAAGATGGTCAATTTATATTTTACAAATTATTTATGCATCGACTTCCATACTAATTAGTTTTTCTTTTTTGTCTTAATTCAGAATCATTTTGTGTTAGACTTGACCAGCAAACTGGTTAATGATTTCATCAATGAATAGATGAAAAATTCGTTCAAAGAGTATAGGGGAAAACTACACAAACACTATAAGAAATATGCAAGTCCTGAAGAGGCGAGCACACCCACCTAATCGCCTGAAGGACAACATAGAGGATTGACACTTTCTATGCAACAAGTTTGAATCTGCCAACTGGAAAGTAATAATTTTTGTGTTTTTTTTTTTACTTACTTCTCAATTACTCTAACGAAGTTTAATTTCTCATTTTCTTAGAAAGTGGTAGAGACGAACCAGAGGAATAGGTTAGCCTTAAAGTACACCCATACAGCTGGTTCTAAAACTTTTATACGCATAGAATCCACGGTAAGTTGGATAAAGTATAATTTTTACAGCTGGTTAAAGTACACTCATCTTAATATCTCATTTTCTTGTGAATTTTTTTACAGAAAGGACCCGATGGTGAACCAATGGACCTAGTGGATTTATTTAGGTAAACACACTGTAGAAGTGATAACTCTTTTGTTAATTAGTCTGCGAATGATGCATATGTAAGTTTTTATTCCTCAATGTAACTTTATTCATATACAACAATAATTAGTTTTAATTATTTATGTAGAGTCAAATGGTTGAGCCGAGAGAATCCTCCCCCCAAGAAGAGTATAAATGAATATCAGATGAGGAAATATGTGAGTAGGTGTTGGGCCCAAGAGTGGGCCTTGGTAGGACACCGAAGGGTAAAAAAGTGAAAAAATCTAGGGGATCATCGTCCAGTGCATCTTCATTAAGAATTATAGAGAAGCAACAACAAGTGATAGACTTCTTAAAGGCTAAATTGGCTAGATTATATTAATAGGATGCCAAAAGACAAGCCGAAATGGAGGATATGAAAGCTATGCTCTTACAGCTCATGAAAGATAGATCGAACTAGGTATGAGCTCTTCAACTTTCGTAGTAAACTTAATTGTAAGATTGTACATGTTGTTATCTTGCAGTTATGGTAACAACATAGGCGTATAGTTATGTAAAGTATAGTTAATGCTGTTATCCTGAAGTTGAGTTTGAATTTTATTTTATGCTAAATTAGATGATTGTGTATGTGTTGTTATCCTGCAGTTATGGTAACAACATAAACGTATAGGTGTTTCAAATGGTTTGTATATTACGATTGAGAATAAGTTTAGGGAATGGGGGGGGGGGGGGGGGGGGGGAGGGGGGGTATTTCAGTTGATTGTGTTAGTTAATTTATTTTAGTTTATTTGTTTCGGTTGAATGTGTAAGTTAGTTTGTTTATTACCATTGAGAATATTTTTTTTGGGGGGGAGGAGGGAGGAGGGAGGAGGTGTGTTTCAGTTGATTATGTAAGTTAGTTTGTTTATTACCGTTGAGAATAATTTTGGAGGGTGGGGGAAGGGGGGGGGGTATTTCAGTTGATTGCATATCTATATTTAAGTACAAGTATGTTAAGTTTAAGTTATGATTGAGTTGGTTTGTTGGTTTGTTGGTTTATTTATGACTGAGTTCTTGGTTTGTAGGTTTCTTTATGATTGAGGTAACTTGGTTTGTTTAGTTGAGATTGATATATTATTAAGCATTAAACTTATTTAAATTTGTATTTTGTAGGTATCTGGAGATTTTTGTTGAAGATACATCTCTAGGCAAGAAACGTATTTAGGTTTTACATTGTTATCGTGTAATTGTGGATGTAATTGTGGATGTTATAGAACTCGTGGATTGAGGTTTTCAATATATTATTAATCTATTATGGATATTTACTTCATTTTGGCAATCTTAATTTACTTGATTGATATTTATAAGATTCAAACAGGTATGACATTTGGATAAAAAAAACAGATCTAAAAAAAAGAATAACAGATTTAAAGAGATATTTAAATCTGTTTATTTATTTATTTCAAGAATTCTCGACGGCAAGGAGTCGAGCAACGAACTCCCGATGGTGACTACATACTGACTAGATTTAAAACTATCCCGACAGTCTCTATGCATCATCGGGATAAAGACATCGCCCGACGGTCGCTAACCATCAGGCGTTAAAGCTCTCCCAGCGGTCTACATCACTGTTGGTCGAAATTGAGAAGCTCAACGACGTCAAAACCCATCGAGATAAAAACTAATCCCGACAGTTCAGAAGACCGTTAGGTTGATCGTAAATGCCGACACTCGATCGTCGAGCAAAAGCTTAAATCCCGACGATCGGCCGTCGGTCTTTGTTCCTTTTTCCTGACGGCTTCCTTTTGGGTCGAGGAAAACCCCATTCTTATCCGTCGAGATAATTCTTTTTTCCTACGGCAGGGCATCCCAATCGTCGAGAAAGGTTTCCTCGATGATGGTACCCCGACGGTGTTACCGACGACTTCTTTGCCGTCGAAAAAGGTTGGCACGATAGTAATTGTTACTTCTCCCGACGGCCGCGACCGTTGGGATTCAACCAAATTCTTGTAGTGCATGCTCATGTATCATATAATATAAATGTTATAATATATGCATGCATGCATTAATAGCATATCCATGCATCATTTATATTATAATTGTTATAATATATGATTCAATAAATGTATGGATGTATGCTATAGTATGTTTTATTACCTAATTATATAAATGTTATATATGTAAGTAATGAAATGAACTGCATGAAGCATGACACTACCTTAGATAATTTATAAATGTTATAATTTACTAAAGTATGTCAAAGCATGCAATGTATGTTTTAATTTTTTCATTTGTTTATAATGATTATAACTAAATAAAATTAGAAATTAAAATTGATAATTTGGAATTGCATGCAAACCTTAGGATAAAATCATCTTTTAAAATTGTTTCAAAACATGATTCAGATAGACCAAAGATCATGTTTCTAATGAGAATAGAAATTTAAGTTTAATCTTTTAATCGGTATAATAAGATTAAATTGATTCGTAATAAAAGATTAACTTTGTAACAAATATATCTATAAAGGACCTTTTGTCTATGGCTAGTTCTGCCTAAGCTGTGGTATTTAAGTTGACGGAAACATAACACCCCTACTTGGGAATTTACCTAGAAAGGTGAATTAGATAAATTTGTTACAAGCATGCAATGTTTGATTAAAGTTTGTTAAAGCGTATAATAAACCTTAATAAAAGTTATTTAACTATCCAAAGGCAAGTGTTGTATTTGAGCAAATTAAATATTCACTTAATTAAAATCAGTAGCCGGATTTTCCTAAGTTAATTAACCCTAGATAAAATACTCAGTGGGAGGAAAATAAGATATATGATACTTCATTTTTCCTTTTCATGTTTCTCCCTAAAAGTTCACACCGTGAAATCTATACTCGGCCTTGAGGCACCTCGAGTGTCCCCCTACAGATGACATTTTTATAAATCAATATGAAGGTGAATGGAGAGAGTGTTTATATTAAGTGGGAATGGGACGTGTGACAACACATCCCTCGGTCTCTCTCATTAGTTTGAAGTAAAGTTTCGTGATGCCCTCGTGGCACCTTGAATGTCCCCCTATAGGATGGAATTTTTGTATGACGTTTAATTCAAACTCCAATAATGGATAACGTTACTTTAGTTTCATGTCCTAATCGGTTTTTTCCTAGGTTGGCTCATTGGGGCGGAACTCTAAGACCTAAAATGAGGGGTTATACTTACAAGAATTGTTAAGTGAGTTTAACAAATTCTGAACGGAACAATGGTGACTAATAGTGATAGTAACAAGGAGTTGTTCTGTTTATTAGAGATTGTCTCATTTCAGTGAAGAGGCGCCTGATCACCCTACAATGACTTTTGTCCTGCTTCACTGAAATGTCATTGTAAAATAGATGTCACTTAGGGTACATTAGATTATTTTGCTAAAAATTGATTAGTTGTCTTGATGATTTAATGCAATTAGACTAATTATAAATAATTGTATGGTTTCAGTAATATTTAAATATGACTTTTGCTACCCTAAATTTACTCTCCACTGACAAACTAACGGGAAAAAATTAAACTTCATGGAAAAATACGATCAACACAATCCTTATTATCGATGACCTTTGTTTTGTCCTTATTGGGGGCTGTCCTCCCATTCCAGCTCTTAAAGCTGCTTGAGATGTTCAAGAAGCATACGAGTGATGGACACGGGAAAATGAGAAGGCCCAAGCGTACATCTTAGTAAGCCTTTCCGAAGTCTTAGCCAAGAAGCATGAGCCCATACTCACGACCCATGAGATTATGGAGTCCCTGAAGGGAATGTTCGGACAACCGTTCACATAACTCAGGCACCACGCTCTCGAACACATCTTCAATGCCCGTATACAAGAAGAGACATCTGTTCAAGAACATATTCTCAACATGATGGTCCACTTCAACGTGATGGAGATGAATGAGTCCGTCATCGATGAAGTCAATCAGATTAGTTCTGAAATCTTTACCTGAAAGTTTCCTATAGTTCTATAGTAATGCTATTATGAATAGAATTGACTACAACTTGACCATCTTGCTCAACGAGCTACAAACCTTCTAAACCTTGATGAAAACCAAGGAACAGAAGGGTGAAGCAAATGTTGCTTCATCCTTTGAAAAGTTCCACAGAGGTTCGACCTCTGGGACAAAGTCTGTGCCTTCTTCTTCCAGCACCAAAAAGTGGAAGAAGAAGAAAGGTGGAAAGAGAAAGGCTAACTCACCAGCTGCTGCCCAAAAGGGTAAGAAAGCCAAGGTTGCAAAGGGAATCTATTTCCATTACAACCAGAAGGGACATTGGAAGAGGAACTGTCCCAAATACTTGACGGAAAAGAAGAAGACGAAGTAAGGTAAATATGATTTTCTTGTTTTGGAAATCTGTTTAGAATGATGATTCGGCCTAGATAATTGATCCGGACGCCAGTAACTAGGTTTATTCTTCATGTCAGGGAATTAGTTCCTTGCGACAACTGAAAGCTGGGGAGATGACGATGAGGGTGGAACTGGGCACGTCGTCTCGGCTGTGGCAGTGAGAGGTCTCCAATTAACTTTACAGAATAGATATATTTTGTTAGAAAATGTATATGTAGTTCCTAGTTTGAAGAGGAACTTAATTTTTTTGTAAAGTGTTTACTTGAACAATCATATTGTATAAATTTCTCTATAAATAAAGTGTTTATTTCAAAGAATGGTGTCAATATTTGTTCTGTTGAACTGGAAAACAACCTTTATGTGCTAAGACATTAGCAACTAAAGCCCTCTATAACATTGCAGTGTTTAAAACTGCGGTAACTCAAAATAATAGACTTAGAATTTCTCCTAAAGAAAATGCCTAACTTTGGCACTTGAAATTATGATACATCAATCTCAATAGGATTGAAAGGTTGGTGAAGCATGGACTTTTAAGCGAGTTAGAAGAAAATTCTTTACCTGTGAGTGAGTCATGCCTTAAAGACAAAATGACTAAAAGACCTTTTACTGGAAAATATCACAGGGCCAAAGAACCCTTAGAGCTAGTACATTCAGATGTTTGTGGTCCGATGAATGTAAAATCAAGATGATGGTTTGAATATTTCATCATCTTTATTGATGATTATTCGAGATATGGGTATGTTTATTTAATGCAACATAAGTCTGAATCCTTTGAAAAGTTCAAAGAGTTCAAGGCAGAAGTTGAAAATGCATTAAATAAAACAATTAAGATATTTCGATCTGATCGAGGTGGAGAGTTTTTGGATCTAACATTCTAAAACTATTTGATAGAATATGGAATTGTATCCCAACTCTCAGCACCTGGTACACCTCAATAGATGGTATATCAAAAAAGAGAAATCAGACCCTTTTGGACATGGTTCGATCTATGATGAGTTACGTTTCCTTACCTAATTTGTCTTGGGGTTTTACAGTACAGATTGCAGCGTATATTTTGAACTGTGTTCCATCCAAAAGTGTTACGAGAACACCCTTGAAGTTATGGAATGGTCGTAAAACTAGTTTATGTCATTTTGGAATTTGGGACTTCCTAGCATATTGGCTTGAGGAAAATTCTAAGAAACTGGAACCTTGTTCGAAACTGTGCCTATTTGTAGGCTACCCAAAGGAAGGAGAGGTAGTTATTTCTTCGACCTTAAAGAAAAAATAAAGTGTTTTTATCGACAAAGCCTACTTTTTTGAAAGAATACCATATAAGGGAGCACAAGCCCCACAATAAGATTGTGTTGAATGAACTTTCCAAGGAATCTACTAATCTTCAACAAGAGTTGTTGAAGAACCCAACATCTCAACAAGAGTTGTTGAAGTTGGATCATCTAGTGTGTTAAATCCACCTCAAATGTTAAGGAAGCCTCGATACAGTGGAAGGATTGCGAACCCACCTATCCGTTACATGGGTTTAACAGAAATCTTAGCTATAGTAGCTGACGGAGATGTTACATTGTCTTACAAGAAGGCAATGGAGGATGTTGACAATGATGAGTGGATCAAAGCTATAGATCTCGAAATGGAGTCGATGTACTTCAATTCAGTTTGGGTTCTTGTAGATCTACCTGATAGGGTTATATCCATAGGTTGCAAATGGATGTATAAGAGGAAACGGGATGCTGATAGAAAGATGCAAACATTCAAGACTAGACTAGTGGCAAAGAGTTATACCCAAGTTGAGGGAGTTGACTATGAGGAGACTTTCTCACCTGTTGCCATGCTAAAGTCTATCAGGATTCTCCTGTCCATTGCCTCTTATTATGACTATGAGATTTGGCAAATGGACATCAAGACTGCCTTTTTGAATGGCAATCTTGAGGAGACCATTTATATGGAGCAGCTCGAGGGATTCATAACTCAAGTTCAAGAGCAAAAAGTCTGTAGATTTAATTGGTCCATTTATGGACTGAATGAAGCTTCTCAATCTTGGAACATAAGGTTTGATACTACGATCAATCTTATGGCTTTGATCATAATGTTGATGAGCCTTGTGTATACAAGAGGATCATTAATAGTTCATTAGCTTTCCTAGTGTTATATGTAGACGATATCCTACTCATTGGGAATGATGTAGGTCTACTGACTGAAGTTAAGAACTGGATAGCGACCCAATTCCAAATGAAAGATTTGGGAGAGGCTCGATTTGTTTTAGGAATTTAGATCTTTAGAGATTGAAAGAATAAAACACTAGTTCTGTCTCAAGCATCATACATTAACAATATGCTTGTCAAGTATTCGATGCAGAACTCCAAGAGAGTTTTATTACCTTTCAGGCATGGAGTTGTATTGTCATAGAAACAGTGTCCTAAGACACCTCAAGAGGTTGAGGAAATGAGACGAATCCCCTATGCATCAACTATTAACAGCCTAATGTATTGATGTTATGTACTCAACCTAACATCTACTATGCAGTGGGGATAGTCAGTAGATATCATTCTAATCCAGGATATGATCATTGGACCGTCGTTAAGAATATCCTCAAGTATCTATGTAGAACGAGTGACTACATGCTTGTGTATAGTTCTAAGGATCTGATCCTTATAGGATACACAGACTCTGATTTTTCAGACTGATAAGGATTCTAGGAAATCCACATCAGGATCAATGTCCACTCTTAACGGAGGAGCAGTAGTCTGAAGAAGCACCAAGCAAGGGTGCATTACTGACTCCACTATGGAGGCTGAGTATGTAGCGGCTTGTGAAGCTACGAAGGAAGCTGTTTAGTTCAAGAAATTCTTGATTGATCTAGAAGTCGTTCTGTCAAAGTCCATCACACTTTATTGTGATAATAGTAGTGCTGTGGCTAATTCCTAAGAGCCCAGGAGTCACAAAAGCAGAAAACACATAGAGTGGAAGTATCATCTCATCCAAAAGATTGTGCATCAAGGGAACATGATCATCGCACAGATAGCTTCGGAGCATAATGTTGCTGATCCATTTACAAAGACCATTATGGCTAAGGTCATCTACAGAGTATGAGTCCATGGGACAAGCCACGTTTAGACTAAGGCAAGTGGGAGATTTTTATTGGGCGTGTTGTGCCCTAGTTTATTGATTTGTGTACTTTGTATTTTAGTTTCACTTTTACATTATACACCTCACTAGCTTTAGATCAAGTGGGAGATTATTGGGGTTGATGCCCTAAATCTCATAGGGTCTTATAGTTTGTAATTGTATTATACAAACATTTTATTTATGTAATAAAATATATATAGTTTGTAATTGTATTCTAAAAATATTTTATTTATGCAATAAAATATATGATGTTTTATTTCATTTTTTTTAGTTGCATTAACCACAAACCAATAAACTAACATCCAAGGTTATCTTATAGCTTAAACATGTATGTAGAGACATATGGGTGGATCATGTTTAAGTGATAACCTAAATGGTCTGTAGTAGATGGATAAGACTGGATACCTTATCCTGGTGACAATACGAGTATGACCCACTTTGTAGATGTTACAATTATTGCAAAGTGCTAAAAATGATATGATCCTGATTATTCATGTGGAGACATGTAAGCAGGGATATTCTATACAAAGGAGTTTGTATAAAATCGGATCACGAAATGTTTAGTCCTATTATATACTGTTGTTCATAATAGAGACTTACATTTCACTAGGATGACCATAGGTAACATGACCTAAATCCTAAGTGAGTTGTGAACTCCTGCCCATGAGAGCAGTCCTTTGATTTGCATGGGTGAGAGTGGTCAGATTGTCGATTCAATAAACCTACCATTTTGGGGATTCGTCTGATTGGGGAGCTGAGAACACAACTACACAAGAGGAAATTCCCTCCTTCTCCAATGTTAGGGCAAGTAGATAAATTGCTACCTTTAGGACTAATCCGGGCCTTGAACAATGTGACACCACACCCTCTCCTGGCCCGAGAGGGGTTTGGTCATAGTTGGACTATGATCTATTGTTCATTAGAGGGATCAATGGTACTTAAAAAGCTAGATGTAACTGTAGGGGCAAAATGGTAATTTTGGTCCAGTTGTACTTACGAGCATTTTGTGAAGGGTCATCGTACTGTTGACTGGTTATATCCAATGGATATAGAAATATATCTATAATGCGAATAGTGCAACTGACAGTATTTAGTGGAGTGCCCTTCAGTTAACAAATGGTGAATAATTCAATTAAAGAGTTTAATTAATTATTCACATATCGTTGGAGCTTCAAGCTACAGGTCCATGAGATCCCCTCGATAGCTCAATGGGAATTAATGAGAATCAGTTTTTGGATTAATTTGAATTATTCAAATTAATTGACAGAATTAATTAATTATATGTGATATAATTAAGTTAATATAGTTATATGTAATATAATTACTATATTGTATTTGGTTCATTATAATATTAAGTATTTATGAGAGAAAATAAATATTTGAGTATGCTTCGAATATTAATTATATGAATTGGATTCATATAATTAAATTTAATACAAATAAGATTTATATTAAATGTCATTAGTGAGAGAATAGAAACTATAGGTTATATTGTATATGATACAATATAGAAACTATAGGTTATATGTTATTTTTAATATAACATAATATAACATATAGTTTAATACATATTATATGATAAGGTAGATAAGGTAGTTATCATATAAATATATATATTAATTGATTTATTAAATAAATTAATTATTTAATTTATTTAAAATCAAATTTTGGGAGATCTTTCTCTCCAGGACGTGTTAGTGGGAGGAGGAGTTATCATCTTTTCCTTGTTTGATTTTTACAGAAACCAAGAGACAGAAGTGAACGTTTTTCTGTTTTTTCTTCTACTCAATCAATCCTCCCTCTCCTCTCCTCCCTCTCAATTCCCTCTCATCCAAAATAGCTTAAGCCCTACTCCTCCTGGATTCTCATCTAGAGATACCAAGGTAGCCATTCGTGGTGGTGTTCATCGATTCGAGGTAAGGGTTCTGAACCCTAATTTATTTTTCCTGTTTTTGTTAAAAGCATGCTGTATTATTTTTGTTGAATGCATAAGTTTTGTTCTGTTTACTGTAAAATTTGGAAAAATTGGGACGATCCGCTTCCGCTCAAGGACCCTTAATTGGATCCTTTATGTATATGTGACTCGAGCTACTTCAACTCTGCTATAGCAACCCTTTACTATCTACACAAGCTCTATTCTCTAGGTTGGCCCTTGTACTAGTGGCAATCTTAAAAGATTTAACTTACTTTACTATTACTAGCACCAAACTGTTGTCTCCTTCAAGGAATATTACTTTTCTCTTTTCTATCAGCATGACGGTTTCACTAGTTTCTAACTTATGCCCAAAGTCAACATCTTCCAAACTTCTCCAATAAGTTCAATTATGTACCTTTTTATTGGTAAGGCCACATCGTTCCATATCAATAGTTCCTACAAACTAATGTTACTTCAACTCTCTTTAAAAGGTTATTTCCTTGTTGTCCTTGTCTGACTTCTTATGTCAGGAAAAAAAATATTCTCACGTTAAAGATGAGCTTCACAATCAACAACCTAAACAAACTATCTTTTCAACAAACAAATACTAAGGTTCAAAATTGTATGTAACTTCAATATGCTTAAACCAACGCCAAGGCTATAAAACACCAAAATCTTTTCTTAGCAAGTCAACCCAAACTCATGTACTTGTAGTCTCAAAACGGTAACTTCCTTTTATCTTCTTAAAGTAGTAAATTCTTTCTAAATACTTCGATTTTCCTCACAGTCATCTTTGTTAAGGCCAACAAAATCAAGGTGTTCTTTTTCACTTTCCAAGTGAAACAAAATCTCTATACCAAAACATGGGACTATTTACAACTCTTTTATAATCTACAATCAAAATCTTAAGTTCAACCTTTAGCAAGGTAATCTTCACAAGTTGATATTGCTTTTAACTTCAAATACCCATCCTTTCTCTTGAGTCAATTAATTAAACTTGAGTTTTTCCAATGCAACAAAGACGTATGCAACACCCAAGTACCTTAAGGACCTCAGTTTAATTTAACAAGTTTTTTTTCCCATTTTATGTCAACGTTATTTTCAACTATCTTGGCTTCCTTGCCAAAATCATTTTATCGCGGTCCATTACGAAGTTCTCCATGTTATCACTTATACACCTACTAATTTTTTTTTCCTCTCTCTTTTCCATGATTAAGACAACTACCTTAATTTCAATGTAAGCATGTACTTCATTGTGACAAGGTTTCTTTTAGCACCACCACTTTCACTTTCTACTAAAACATACCACAATTTCTATAATCGATTCACATACAAACATGCAACTTCGTTTTCTTGCTTAAACAAGTAAATCTTTTTCTGTCTTCATTCTATAATGTCGCATAGTCATACCTTAAGATATATGAACTAAAATATATGTTCCTTTCTAAAAGTCCTCCCATGAGTTAAACTAATGACAAGTGACCTCATAATATTTTTTCTTATAGTGTCATAGCTGAACAATTATCTCATACTAGCTTCTTTCAAGTCGTTAAACGATCAATATAACATAACTAGTGCATAAACTAAACAAATATTTTTATGCATAACTTTCATAAAAAAAAATTACTTACAAGACATACCTGGCGATAACGAAGAATCCGTTAATGAGTCATAGGGACACTCTAGACTTACGATGTAAGCCAGTCTACAGAATCTAAAAAACTTAGGCTCTAATACCAACTGTAATGACTCAAATTTCTATTATACTTTCTAGACGCTGCTACATGCATGCATAAGCTTGACAATATATTTCTTGAAGAAAAATTAAATAAAAGAAATAAAACCTTTTCTTTCATGAAATAAAGCTTAAGAATGATAAAATCATAAAAGGAAATATTGTTTGGGGTACCCCTAAACCATTGAGGATAGATTAAATAAACAACTGACTAAAACAATCAAAAAATTTAAATGTTTGACTCTAAACAAAAAATAACACTTTGAGAAAATCATGTGCGAAAGCGATGTTAAGTCCCAATGGCCCTATCATGGATTCCTCTTGTCATTTGTCGGTTTATCTTTACATTTACCTGAAAAACATGAAGAGAAAAAAACGAGTATATAAATACCCAGTAAGCGACCCACTGCTGGGCCCACTAGATGAACTGTTAGCCTTTCTATCGGGACTCAAGTGCACATTATGCATCGTAGGCATAGGCATAGGCATAAGGGGCGAACCCGAAGGCACACTTTCATAAGTAGTGACCCCGGAGGGACACAGTCATAGGCATAAGTGGTAATCCCAAGGGAGCACTGTAACATAAGCATAAGATGTGAGCCCCACGGCTCACTGCATGCGATGTGCATAGACCGATAAAAATGCTAACAGCCACTATAGTTCAACTTAGGCATAAGCATACAGTCATAGTCATACAACATGCTTAAGAGATATCAAAAGAGTCTCTAAATCCATCCAACAATCAAACATGCATCAAAAAATAATATCAAGATTTCCATGGCATAAACATGAGCTTCCATATTCTCAATTGACCAACAAGCATATCATGACATTTCAAGCCAACATAGGAACCAATCTTAATACATATACTTGGGTTCGAGGGTGAACTGGCAGTAGGAACTTACCTCAATAATTGAGCGTAAGTAATTTAATCTCCCCTTTTAGCTTGAGAGACCTGAAGTCAACACTACTACCCCATAAAATGTCCCGAAAATGCCCCAATTTCATCGTCAATGCTGCTGGACAGTGTTGAATAACGCCTTGAAACTTCAATCCAAAAATCCAAGGTTCTAGTGATCAGAAGCGCTGAATAAATGGCATGTTGAGACTGGTGTCCTAATTCTTTTGGAGTCTCGTTGTTTCTAATGATACACATTGTTTTATGAATAAAATAACTGTTATTTCATTCTGTCATTTACTCATATCCAATAAACAAAGCTCCATGGTTATCTTATGTAAACTTAAGCATGTATATGTGATATACAAGTGGATCATGTCTTAAGTGATAACCTAAATAGGTCTGTAGTATAAGGATTAAGGTTGGATACCTGATCCTGGTGACACTACGGATACGACCCATTTTGTAGAGGTTTACAAGTATTGTAAACTACTAAAATGGTAGATCCTGACCATTCATGTGGAGACATGCGAGCAGAGGTGTCCTATACAAAAAGTTTGTTAAGACCGGACCACGAGATGACTAGACTCTGTATATAATGCCGTTGTTACTGAAGACTCACATTTCTCCTAAATGACCATAGGTAACACAACCTCAATCCTGAGTGTTTTGGGAACTCCTGCCTTTGAAGGCTGTCCTTTGATTAGTATGGGTGAGAGTGGCCAGATTGCCAACTCAACATGCCTACCTTTATAGGGACTTATCTGATTTGGGAGCTAGGAACTCAATACACAAGATGGAATTCACTCATTTTCCAAAGCAGGAATAAATAAAGGGATTGCTTCCTTAAGGGCTGATTATGGGGCTTGAACATAGTTGCCACAACTTCTCTTTGGAAGAGAGGACTTAGTCATAGTAGGACTATGACTTATGTTCATTAGAGGATTCAGTGGCACTTAAGGAGTTAGGTGTAACTACAGGGGCATAACGGTTATTGGCCGAGTTGTACTTATGAGCGATCTGTGAAGGATTGTTGCACTGCTGATTGGTTAAGATGGACACATAATATATATCTGTAGTAAGAAGAGTTCAGCTATCGGTCTTTAGCGAAGTGCCTGGTAGTTAACGGATGGTGGATCCCGTGACTAAAAAATTTAGTCAGTTTTTCACGTACCGTTGGAGCTTCGAGATACAGGTCCATAAGGTTCTCTTAGTGGCTTAATGGGTTCACGTTAAGGATCAGTTCTTAGTGTTGATTTGAAATGTTCAAATTGACAAGAGGTAATTTGATTATATATGATATAATCGGTATGATGTATGAGATAGATCTAGTGGAGGACTAATGTAAATGAGATTTACATTAAGTGCCATGGAATAGAAAAAGAGCTATAGTTTGTATGTTTCATGAGATGAAATATTAAAACTATAGGTTATAAATATAGTATAATAAGTTGGTTATCATTTATCTTTATAATAATATTAATTATTGGATAATTATCTCTTTTCTCTATTAACCAATTGAGTGGGAGGTTATTATTGGTTTCATGATAACCATGAGATAAAAGAAAAAATGTTTTCCTAATTTTAGTAAGTTTGGCAAAACAAAGAATTTGAGATTTTCAATCTCGAAAAATACTCACAGGAAGTTGTCAAGTAAATTGGATTTACTAAGCGACAGCTTGGAATAGGTAAATGATCGTGGAGTGTTAGTAGGCAATAGATACTCAGCTAAGCGATGAGCTAAATGATCGCATAGCTTTTGCTAGACGATCGCTTAGCTTTTCCTAAACGATTGGGCATCGACCTATACGATAGGTTCTTACATCTTCCACTTGCTTAATCATTTACACGATTGTGTTTCCTCCTGTTTTCTGCCTCAAACCAAGTCCAAACAGAGCCCACCCTTTGAATTCTCATATCGAGAATACCAAGGTAACCTTCTTGGTGGTGTCATACTCAACTCGACACTGTTGAGGTTCTGTGGAAATTGTTCGTGGTGTTCGGGACCTAGATGATCGCTTAGTTCAAGTGTGCGGTGTTCATGCAGTGTAGCGGTCGTGTTGGATGAGTGTTCATGTGTTGCTGTGTTACTATGATTGAGCGTTCGTGATCAAGGAGTTTGAAGATGAGTCGACAAAAGTGTGTTACTCTTGTTCTTGATCTATTGTATAGCATGCTATAATTTTGTACTTTGCATAACCGTATGTTTCCGTTTGTGATTGTAATTGTAAAGTTCATATACGATTGTAATTTGGAATGATCCTTCTGTTGCTCATGGAAATCTGCTTATTCGATTTCTTTCATGGCAGTAGCGGGCTTTACAACGATCCGTGCGTGGACCTGTAGGGCTAACGAACCGTGGCGGTGAACAACGCTCGGAGGAAACGCACGGCTGGAGGAAATGCACGGGTGAAGGAAACCCACGGCTGAAGCCAAGCAAACAAATAGTTGGGCTACATTGCAGACGTCTGACGGCTTCACATGCAGCTGGCATGGGTTTAACGACGAATGGTTGGAGACGAAAGCGGCGGCAGACGGCTAGGCTTGAGGCGACGCGACGCATAAGTTTGACCGACAAAAAGAGAAAATGCAAAAAGATGGGGAGGGTCTGCGTGGAAAATTTCACGAAATGACCTGAAACCCCAAAACTTTTCTACCAATGACCTCTTCCTAAAAACTATTCTACCACTGATCTTTTCCCCATGCAAAATTTCAAAATTACCCCTAGTTTTTAAAAAGCCTTCAGACCGCACGGTGAACGCGTCTCTACGAATACTTTAAGCAAGCATTTAGATATTACTAATCAATCGTATAAAGAATACTAAGCGATCGGATAGATATTACTAAGCGATCGTATAGAGAATATTAAGCGATCGGATAGATATTACTAAGCGATCATATAGAGAATACTAAGTGATCATTTAACTATCCACTATACGATCGTTGAGATATCTATTGTGCGATAGTATAGTTTTTGTTAATGATCATTTAGAGAATACTAAGTGATCGTTTAGATATCCATTATGCGATTGTTTGGCTAATAATAAGTGATCGTTTAGATAATACTAAGTGATCGTTTAGCTAACTGTTACGCGATCGTTTAGATATCCATTATGCGATCGTTTGGCTAATACTAAGCGATCATTTAAGTTTTGTTATGCGATCGTTTAGATAATACTAAGCGATCGTTTAACTAACTGTTACGAGATCCTTTAGTTTTCATTTAGATAAATTTGTGCTAAATTTGTAGAATACAATTGGTGTTGTACATTTAACTAAGCAAAGAAATAACTAAGCGATCGTTTAGATAAATTTGTGTTAAAATTACATATTGTACAGTATAATTGGTATTGTACATAATATAATTGATGCTAAAATTACATGTTGTATAGTGTAAATTTGTACAGTATAATTGGTGCTAAAATTACATATTGTATAGTATAATTGGTATTGTACAGAAAAATCGAAGCGAAAGCGAAAATTACATATTGTTTAGTCTAGATGGGCTAATGCCAAGTGTTATCAACATTTGTCTGCACATTTTCTTGATATATCCTGTCTGACCACATCGTGTACACCTATGTATTT
The DNA here is from genome assembly GCF_027475165.1 of Benincasa hispida. Lineage (NCBI taxonomy): Eukaryota > Viridiplantae > Streptophyta > Magnoliopsida > Cucurbitales > Cucurbitaceae > Benincasa > Benincasa hispida. The sequence goes on along the minus strand of NC_143484.1, from coordinate 35,174,089 downwards.
TTCGTGGCTCCTCTCCAATTGAATGTATTTTGACGGCTTGACATCGACCTATACTTACTACCTTTTGTGGTGGTAGAATTGGTTCAAAATCTCCAACCCATTCTTGACTGTGTCTGACTAGGAAGATTGGTTCGGCATAAGCAACAAGCACACACTCAATTGTAAACCATTTTGCACATAATGTTTGAACATTAATGTTTCTCAGGGTCGCTGCAGATATTGCATGGGAGCATGGGATCTCGATGCAATTAAACTCCATACACGTACATGTCCGTGAACGAAGATCCTTGTAACCGCCTTTGCAATTGAGATGTGACGATCTGATATAATCACTAGATTGGGAACGTCTCCTATTGAAGCCTTCAAATGAGTCATGAACCAAGTCCATGATGCATCGTTCTCACCATCTACAATAATGAAGGCGATAGGATATATGTTGTTATTTTCATCGATACACGTTGTTATTAACAACACATCTTTGTATTTCTCATGCAAATGGGTCCCATCAACAACGATTACTGGGCGGATGCAGTTTAGAAAACCCCTGATACACGGACCAAGTGCCATGAAGATGTACTTAAAGTATTGTCCGTCTTCTACTTCAACCTCAAATATGGTACCTGGATTTGCAAGCTTAAGTGTCTCGCCGTATGCCATAATAACAACATATGATCCTTCTGGTGACCCTCGTGCATACACCAATCTGTACTCTCTAGCGCGATAAGCATGTCCATAGGTAATGTACACTCCATATTCTTGTCGGACGTCTTCAATTATATCTCTTGGGCGGTATGTTCAGCCAACTTGTTCATATTTGGACTTTATTAAGTGTCCAATAACCCAACTTTTTGCTTGTCGATGATTACCAATTCTCATTTTAAGAGAACATGTATGTTCGCTGGGATATTTGATCACTTTGAAGGAATCACTTTCTTCCATTTTTTTGGCACAGACCCTCCACTTGCATTCCTCCACCAAACACCGGACAGTTAGCAAGCTCTTCGTTGACTTTTTTACGCGGTAGTCAAAGTTCTTTCTTATTGCAAGCATCGATAATTTAACTGACATGTCATATTTCAAAAAGAAAATTTGACCGATCTTTATATCCTCGTCATTCAGACAGTCATGAGGTATTGTGACGAGGTTGTCATACGATGGGCCCTCTGATGGTTCGGGTATATCAACAAATGGTTCGGTTGGAACGGTGGAATGCATTAAAACCGAAGGCATCACAACCGGTGGAACAAAAACAGGTGGGGTTGGAACATGGATGTTAGGTGTTGAAGAAGTTTGTCTATATCCATGTTCAGTATTGAATTGTGAAGTACATCTGGGTTCACTGTTCCGACCAAACCAAGCTTCACTTCGGTCATCCCCCAAGTTACATGGCTCAATATGATCGTCAATTGAAGACATGATATGAATTGGATTGGGTTGATCGGTTGGATTGCAATGTTGGTGTATTCCATGACTATTAGCAGGTGTAACTGATACAAATAATGGCATCTGGGATGCCTCACTGCCTTCTAAAAAGAAACTAAGATCTTCATTATCGACTTTGTCAATTGGGGGAGCCGGGACTAACAGATTGTAGCAACATTTGATGTGTATATCAAACATATCTGAATCGATATTCAGTCGGTGCATCATACTCACTAATTCACTAACTGTTATATCATTTCTGACTTTAAGACCTTTCATATGACCACCAACATAATTTCTTCTACACTCATTCCAATCCTCACCAAATCATACAAAGATGCGAAGTAGTGCCATTGATCTACAATTGGATAAACAAATCATTGATAAGTGAACGATCGTGTATAAATTACTGTGCGATTGTGTATAAATTACTACACGATCATTTATAATTTACTACATGATCATTTATAATTTACTAAACGATCGTGTTGTAATTTATGAACGATCGTGTAGTAATATATAAACGATCGCATAGTAAACGATTACATAGTAATTTACTAAACGACCGCATAGTAAATTATTAAACGATCGTTCTAATTTACTAAATAATCGTGTATAATTACTAAACGATCGTGTATAATTACTCATTGCATATATTACTAAACGATCGTTTATAATTTACTAAACAATCGTGTATAAATTACTACACGATCGTTTATAATTTACTAAACGATTGTGTATAATTTACTACACGATCGTTTAGTAAATTTATAAACGATCGTGTAGTAAATTATACACGATCGTGTAGTAAATTATACACGATCGTATAGTAAATTATAAACGACCGTGTAGTAATTTAATGTTAAACGACACTTATTATGAAAGAGATCTGAGAGAAGAAATTGTACATTGAATGAAGGGCTGAAGAAACTGTTGAAGGAAGAAGAAATGTGGACTGAATCCGACGATGAAAACTACGAGAGAATCCGAAGATGTTGGGTTGAAACTCTGAGAGAAAGCTACGAGAGAACAATGAGAGAATTTCGTGAGGAGTTCGACGACAGAAAGTGAATAATGAAATAGACGTTCCATTCTCTTCAGAATATTAGTTGGGAATAAATATCTTGGTGGAATGTTGGTGGTGTATTGAATGTACTTTGAATGAAGGGTTGAAGAAATCGTAGAAGGAAGGAGTTGGCGGTCTGAAGACTTTTTAAAAACTAGGGGTAATTTTGATATTTCGCATAGGAAAAAAGTTTTTAGGAAGAGATAATTGGTAGAAAAATTTTTGGGCTTTGGGTCATTTTGTGAAATTTTCCCGATCTGCATGCACGACCGAAAGGAAGAAGAAAAGGAAAAAAAAGTTTTCTTTTTAACCCTTTTTTTTTCTTTTCTTTGCAAGCAAATCGAGGTCGCCTAAAACCCTTATTTAACAACTCCACTCCCAAAGAAACCCAATTTTTTTTTTACTTAAACAAATTCCTAAACAAAAATATTTATAACTTTTTATATATATTTTCTTAAAACTCCCTAATATCCACATTAAATTAAATAATCCACAACTATGTAAATCCAAAAATCAACTTAATTCCAAATTTTCAAACCATTTATCACATATTTTCAAACCTAAAATAAAATTCAAATTTTTTTTCAACAACAAAATCGTCAATTCACCCAAGATAAAACAAATTGAATTTATCTTAAAAAATTTTGGGGACGTCACATTAACAGTGAAAATACATTGTCACAGCCTAACTGTATAAAATTTGACTTCCTGAAGTGAGAGAAAATCAATCATAAGAAACTTTGTCTAAAATGAGATATTAATTCTTCCTTGAAATAGAAGAAATCAGGAAACTACAGGATTGCAACAGGAAGCTAGCTATAGTGTTTAGAAGCAGTATTTTACTATTTTCATTGCATGGCTATGCATAACAAAAATTATGTACCTGAAATTACTGGCTTTTCTCAACCCTTAAAGGCTCTCATTTCTTCGTGGGAGGTAAAGAGAGGCTCTAACAGAAGCATATAACTGTGGTCGTATTTACAAGAATTTTTTTTGGGGGGGTGGCGCGGCAACTATGGCTACAAAATCGACTCTGTCAGTGTTGCTCTCATTATTTCTTTCGTTTGACCTTCACAAATCTCCTCTTAGACTTGTCGCTGCTACCAGCATTCAAGGAGAAGCTTCCTTCCGCCTTAGCTTCTAGGCTGCTAGAAGAAGCAATATATGGATAAGAATTTTGGGGTTCAGCCAAAGTCTGCTGCTTTCCAACTTGAAAGGGGTTTAATTCAGATGTGCCTGCACTGCCTGGACCAAAAGAGAATCCTGATGAAGGAGGTGGGATTGGCTTTTGACTGAAAAGTGGAACATTGTCCTTGGAGATACCCTGCTCTTCACAGTCATTGTTGCCTAAAGAAACTCTGAAAGCAACTTTGGGATGAGAATTACTCATAACAGGCTCCGATGAGGAACCTGCTAATGCTGCTGCTGAGGTTGTCGAATTTAAGGAACTAAAAGATGCCCCTGTAAATGACTCGAATCCAAGACGTGTCCCAGAAGTAGATAAATTGGACTTACCGATGGTTGAAGTTTCCGGGGCGCTAGTGAACCCAGTGATGGGAAATTCCGATGGTCTACTTCCTGAATTAAACAGTTCAGAAGCAGGAGATGAGCACCCAGCCATCCCTGATGATACATGCGACATCGGTGATCCTAAAATCACGGATGTTTTTTCTGAATTAGCGGTAAATTCCTTTACAGCAGAAACTTCCTCAGCACTAAGCTCGGTTGCACAGCTAACAGTAGGTGCTCTCAACAGATTAGTCACAAACGAAGGTATTGCTGCAGAATTGAAGCTGAACATACTATAGTGAGAATTTGCAGGTGTAGTTATGCAACTGAAATAAGTGTCATTTACATTGTGCAGGCTCGCATCCTGCTTGATCTTGTCTTCGTAACTTCCTATGCCCGAAGTTGATGGAACAAATGAAGATGGCAGAGTTGCGGTTATATTAGCATTGTTGCTGGCACATGTGGCAGAGAGGAAGATATTTCTGGATGAACTTTGACTCATAAATCCAGTTGATGGACTGTAGGAAGAGAATAGAGATGGGCATGAAATAGAAAGGCCACTATTTAGGCTTTGATAGCTAGGAGTCGAGCTAAATGAGAATGCAGGTCCAGCTGATATGGAAGCAGAGGATGAGAACGCATCATTGCAAGTCCTGATGAAAAGAAAATTTGAAATATCATCACTATCAGTTTTACATTATGAACAGTAAACATGAAGAAAACAAATTTTCCAGGTATAAAAAGTGAACGAGCGCAAAAATGATGTAAGAAATGAAGAAAGATGAAATGACAAATTTTCAAACAAATGTCATTTAGAATCTATCGAGGAACGTGCTTTAATGTTCTTTTCTTCCCTTAAGAACTTAGAAAAATGATTCTCTTCCCATTAAATTCACATCCAGTTAGAAGGAATCTTCAATACTTCCAACAATGTTCACCGTACATTCAAGGTCTGTTTTTTCTTTTCCTAAAAAAAAGAAAAGAAAGAGCTTTTCATTAACGAATGAGAAGTAGGAAAAAAAGGGGAGACAAGCTATCAATCCACTCAAAACCAAAGGAGACTTGCATATGCTTCTCTAATTGATCGAAGAAAATGGAAAGACTACAAAACTATACTTCTGAATAGAAGAACTGAATATACCAACCTCCAAGAGCAATCTAGCTTATGGTTTGAAGAAGCTAGGTTACACTGCGTGTATGGGTATGAAGGTTCGTCGCCATTTGCAGAAGCAGCACATGATTCTGTAAGAGAATCATCCTTATTCCCAACATCAAATGCCGTAGAACTAGCGTTTGGCTGTTTTAGTGGAGAGGCATTATTTACAAAGCTAAAAACTGAAGAATCGATTTGCTTATTTTCTGGAAGATCCTTGTTTCCAAAAGAATCGATAGTTTCTGGTTGTAAGGTGCAAAGTGAAGCATTTTGAAAAGTAAGTCTGGCATCGATATCATCATCAAAGCTGTCGTCAGAAGTTTTCAAATCAGAACTTCTGTTGAGAGAAGAACCCATTATCACTTGAGATGTAGTTTGCGGCTTTGCTGGAGCAAGGGCTTCATTGGCAGTTGTTTGTCTCACAGCCAAAGAAATGTCACCTTCTCTAGCCTCAGCAGTAGCAGGTGCAACTTTATCAGCAGAACTTTCATCTTGGTCAACACTATCCTATCATTCAGAAAGGCAGCGAGACTAGTTAAAGATTCAAAAGATTCAAACAAACATAATCAAAAAGAAAGAAACCAGAGGAAAAATAATATTTGATCAGAGGCACATTACTTAGAATCCTTCGTGATCATCCAAATAATTATTTAATTGCTGCCAATGTAACAATCTTATTAAATGTTTGCACATTACTACCAAATATTATAGCAGTAAAGAAGTAAATGATAAGTAGAAGAAACAATGAAAACCACGTATGGATTCTAATTAGGTGTCTGAAGTTTTACTTGAACGCAGGTAAATGAAATAACTTAACATTATCATAACAAAATCTAACAGCCTCGTCAAGAAAAGAGGGGGAAAAAACTACAAAATGGAACTTTGTTCAATGGCAGAAAAGAAACAAATGCCTGTGAGTCAGGGAGATTACGGGTACTAACGGTTTAGGGGAATATTTGAAATAAGTTATGGTTTCTACTCATATACTATTAGTATGGTTTTTTTTCCCTTTTAAATTTTGAATGTTAAAGGGTATTATTGAGACTTGAAAGTTCATAAGTATTTTTGAAACAAAATATTTCCATAAAAAACTAGCAGGTATTTCTAAGTTTTTTTTTTTTTTAAGTTAAGGGTATATTGAAACTTTTGAAAGCCCAAGAGTATTTTTAAACAAAGTTCAAAGTCCAAGGATATTTTCTATAATTTAGTCTTTTTTTTTAAAGGAAAGAAATTGAGAGGCAAAATTTCGTAACCTAAACACTGATTTTCGCCATGAGATTTATGTGTGCATGTGGAAAATAAGAAAAAGAACATCAAGATATTATTGAGCGCTTTTGCCACAATGTTTTACCATTTACATGGAAAGTTTAAACGTTACAAACCTTGTCAGGCGACATTGGAAATGCCCGTTTGTCTTTTAGAGGCCGAATGGTAGATTTCACCACAGCAGATGCAGGCACTCCTAGGTCATTCATGCAATCCTTACAAGAACCTATTGAGCCAGTGTCCTTCAGTAGAGCACAACTAGGATGAGGATCCGAAGATTTCAGTTTTTCCAGCTTCTCTCCATTTTGGAAAGTATTCTCTCGGTTCTCTTGATATGAGATCCCATGCAAACTATTTGACTGCTTGTCGTCGTGAACAAATTCTTCATTTCTAGGTAAGTCCACATCCTTCACATTTCTGAGATGCCCACCTACTGTGAGTGGTGACAGCTTAGCGTGAGATTTTTCCCCAACAGGAAGTCGATTAAATGTAGATATTTTCTCCTTTGGAGGGGTCAACTTATCGAGCTGCTCCAATATTTTAGAAGCTATCTTAGAAGACCTTGAAGGAGTATAAATAGAGCCAGTACCTGCAACAGGAATGTTATGATTCTCCACGTTCATAGTAAACTTTCTTCCAAAAGTTTTCTTGGGTTTAAGGGGCAGTTGTGAGTTCCAAATAGAAGATGGAAAATTCTGAAATCTCCCAAATTTGGAGCTCTGAGAAGCATCAAAATTAAGACCATCTTCAGGGACAGAAATAGGTCTAGCAGAAACGGGTAGGCTTAATCCCTTTGAAAGATGAATGTTAGGTTTTTGTCGAGTTCTGCGCAGAGGAACAACAGGTCCAATGTGTTTATCAAAAAATGAGCT